>NW_016804410.1:1322234-1362613 GCF_001698545.2 Rhinopithecus bieti
ATATATATATATATATATATATATATTATATATTATGTGTATATATGATATATATAATATATATTATGTGTATATATGATATATATATGATATATAATATATATTATGTGTATATATGATTGATATATATATAAGATATATATATTTTTTCGAGATGGAGTCTTGCTCTCTCACCCAGGCTGGAGTGCAGTACCATAAGCTCAGCTCACTGCAACCTCCGCCTCCTGAGTTCAAGCAATTCTCCTGCCTCAGCCTCCTGAGTAGCTGGGATTACAGGTGCACGCCACCACACCTGGCTAAGTTTTGTACTTTTAGTAGAAGCGGGATTTCACCATGTTGACCAGGCTGGTCTTGAACTCCTGAACTCATAATCTGCCCACCTCAGCCTCCCAAAGTGCCAGGATTACAGGTGTGAGCCGCCATGCCTGGCCTATCTGCTATATATTATGTGATGGTCTAACATGGCCTCTAACCTATGTTTTCCTTCAAAAAATTATCTAATTCTTTTAAGACCCAAACCTTTAACATGCTGATTAACTGCAAGTCATTTACCCAGGGTGGGCCTGAGAGAAAAATGGAGCATTTGGGTCACTCATATTGAAGTTACATTCTACAGAGACACTCATAAAAATGACATAAATGGGAAGGCTTGAAAAGCAAGACCAGCGAATTACTCAGGGGTCTCAACCATTCTCCTACCCTCTAGAGCTCTCCTGGGTGTTCCCAATGAGTTCTTTTGGCTATTCTATTCTGCTAAGTTCTGTTCTAGAGCGCCAGCCATTTGGCTCCTCTCTGGCTCCAGCCTCCGTCATTGCTGACCCTAAAACCATCAGTTACACTTCTAGTGCTGGCCAAAGTGGCAGACTGCCAACCACAGCTGGTGCTGTCCAGGGCCTGCCCCGAGCACGCTGACATCTGCCCGCACTGAAGATGCGAAGCCTGTCGCAGCAGGAGCTGCTGGCACCAGCCCTGACCAATCCCTCCTCTTGCAATGCCTCAGCTCTTTTATTTCCATCTGTTCTTCTATGATAGGCTGTTCTCCCCACCTTTCTGATGTGAGTCCATGCGGCCCAGGCTCATGGACAATGCAGAGGCGGATATTTACCCTCTTCAGATACCTCCACCCCTCTAAAATACCCTCTAAAATACCCCCTTCAGATACCTCCATTCCTCTAAAATACTTCTAGAGGGGTGGAGGTAAGATACCTGCCACAACCTCAATCAAATATATCCTGCTCAAGGACTCTTTCTATCTGCCTGCCTTCTTTTGGTTCCTCATACAAATACACCCTGAGCAGTCCTACCCTGCTCCAGGATTCCAGTCACACCCAGACACGGCTAAATCCTGAAGTGATTCAAGTGAGAATTCTCACCACATCTTGATACCTGTGATGCATCAAAAACTCTGAACATAAGAGTATCCCTGGCATCCCTCTCTGTCCAGTCAGGCTCCCCCTCTCTACCTGCACTCGGGAGAGTTCTGCTTCTCTAGTTTTGTTCTTAGGATTGCATGATGCAGACTCAGGAGAATTGAGAGGAAAAGAAAGAGGCACCCAGGTCAGAATTGGGAAGAACTTACTGATGGTTGCAAAAATGAGAAACAGGAAGAGTGGCTGCCAGCCACCTGAGTTACTTTTTAATTTGCTTGTTTGTTCTCATGGTGTGCTTCTTTTTTCTGGGCAATCTCTCTTACGCTGGATCATAGTGTGAGAATTAAACTTCAGACTGGGTGAGGTGGCTCACACCTGTAATCCCAACATTTTGAAAGGCTGAGGTGAGTGGATCACCTGAGGTCTGGAGTTCGAGACCAGCCTGGTCAAACTGGAGAAACCCCGTCTTTACTAAAATTACAAAAATGAGCCAGATGTGGTAGCAGGCACCTGTAATCCCAGCTGCTCGGGAGGCTGAGGCAGGAAAATTGCTTGAACCCGGGAGGCAGATATTGCAGCGAGCCGAGATCGCGCCACTGTGCTCCAGCCTGGGTGACAGAGCAAGATTCCATCTCAAAACAAACAAACACACTAACAAACAAACAAACAAACAAAAAACCCTTCAATGCCAGCACTCGGGACCAGAGTGTGAAACTTTAGACTCAATAGCAATCTTGCTTTTCTCATCAGACAAGAGGATATAAGTCACTACAATATTGTACAGAGCTTTTGAATTGCCAAGTAATTTCTTACATATTAGCTAATCTGGATGTTCATAACAGCCTAGGAAGAGATGGAATATATAATTAACTTGAAGATGAAAATACTGAGGTTCAGAAAGATGTGAAATAAGTCAGTCAAGGTCATGTGGCCAGAAGGAGCTGCTGCTGATGATGGAAAAATTGTTCAGAAACCAGATAAGCCAAATATCCCTGAAGCCCTGATGAAATTCTGTTGAATGACTCAAGTGCCTTTGATACTGTCAGAAGAGTGGGAGTACTTGTTAGATGATTGGGAACGGAGAGATTGAGATTAATGTAGATGTTCAGATGTGAAAATGAAGAAAATAAGGTTGCTGTTAGTGTAATGACTTCACACAGAGATTTTTGTAATACTCTGGGCTCCCCATGCCCCATGCTGACAGCTCTATCAATAGGACATGGGAAAGTGTGCAAATCCCTGCAGTAACTTTGGGTTGTGATAATAGTTTACAATGATGGAGTGAAATTTCTGAACTTATCAACCAGACTGGAGGAGGAGGCTGAAAATTCTCAATCCAGGAACTCTGCAAAGTTGCTGACAATAGATTTTACAACCAAACTGTCTTTTTACATCAAAGTTATTTGAGTCTGCATTGACAAGAAGAGGGGAAAACTGTCCTAAAAATTTATTTAGTTGATTGATACAAAAATACAGGCAAAAAAATGCTATGAGTGTGGTGGCTGATGTTTTCTGACCTGAACACATGACAGAACCATTCTCCAGTTGGTTATTGGGTTTCATGTGTATAACTGTGGGTAGCAAGGGAAAGCCAGGTTTATCTCTTGTGGTATAAATTGTAATCTCAAAATTACTTGGAAAAAATCCCATTAAATACATTAACAGTCAGAGTCTTGGTTAAAATCTACATATCTTAGGAATGACCTTGACCTACGTCCATACTAACTTGCAGCATGATCTTGGAGATGTCCTAAAAATCTAACTACTCTTCACTTAGCCTGCCTAACACATGGACTCCTCCTCCTCTTTGGAGAGAGGAAAAAAGGGTCTGTGAACTAATGGTCATTTTGAGGATGTTGAAGGACATGATAAGATGAAAAGTAAGAGATGACTATCTGCATTCCCTGGACACATTAACTACTCTCCTCACTAGGTGGCTGTAAGCCTCCCTTCATGACTTTCCAGGGAACCCCATAGGTGAGGAAGCACTAAACTGGTTACTCCACTCCCTTTCTCTATATTTTAAGAACATCTACTTACCTACCACTTCCTCCTTCTGAAAGCTTTTCCACTCCCCAAAATGATCTTTTCATGTTTACCCCTCTCTGATTTTACAACTCACAACTCTTTATCTCTAATTTAGAATATTTCTTATGATACATCTTGAATTTTCATCCTTTATTGGTGGCAGAAGCATATGGAATCATAGGAATTTTCCAAGTGGTTCTTCTTTGCCTTCTAATGAGGGTGAGTCTCCCATGAGATCCTTGTTTTGCCAAACTCTCAACAACATCTGAAGAAATGGGAACACAGAGCTCACATGAGGCATCAGAGGGGAGGATAAAGAAAAAGGGGACAGAGGGAAAGGGAAGAGAAGAGACAAGATGCATGCTATGGGAGAAATAATTTGGGGAAAGAGAAAAATATTCAAAGAGGATTTTTAGAAAGTTTGGCTGCATAATGTGAGATGCAACTTCCATCCTTGTCTTCTGGCATTCACCCTTCAGAAACCTTTAATAAGAATCTTCAATAGGTTCTCTGTGTGTGTGTATGTGTGTTTTAACGAATGATATGGTGAGACTGAAGTTAAGGAAAAACATGACAGCCTGGATACATTCAAATTCTACACTGTTACACATTTTCTTATATAACCTTTCATGTGTGCATGTTTTGCATCTCTCTCTAAATTACACACTTATTGAAGGTAATAATTCGAGGCTAGACAATTATTCTCTGTATCTAACATATTGCCTATCACCATGTCTTACATGTGAAAATATAAGTTGAATATTTTATTCCTTGATTGACAGGAAAAGCATGTTTGGGAAGAATTATGATTTGGTATAGTAGGAGCCAACAATAGCAAATCAAAAACTTCAGCAAAAGAACGCACTTGTGTTGGGATCTTTTTAAAAAGATCCTCTAATGTCAAGGCATAATTGTATTCATAATAACCTGGAATAAAAACCTTAGTACTTAGTCTTATGCTAAGAGAAACATAAATGCCTATAAGCCTCTGCATGCAACTGGTATCATTACCTCCCAGTCAAATTGTTCACAGCAAACAGAGCAGTCTCTGAGATGACCCTGCTTCAGGCTGTGGCAGGTTGTCTGAGGGGACATAAACTGTGGATTGAGTATTCTGAGCAGTGGAATGCTAGTAAATCTTTAACAACTGGCTTTTCAGAGGGGGGAAAAAGCCTTAGTCTATAGCGTTTGCCAATTTCCATGGTGAAAATACTCATCATGGCTGATTTCAAGCTCCCAATATGGAATCACTGAATATTAGACTTGGAAAAAGATGCCCCAAGCCAGCTCTTCCAAGCCAGTGTAAGTCAGCTCCAGCACACCACTGATTCTAAGACTGTCCTTTTGTGGACATCCAAAAAGCAAATATGCAAACTGCAGAGGAAGATGGGTTCATGTGTGTGTGTGCATGCATGCTTCTTTCAGAAACATGAGGCCAAGATTTAGAAAAGTGACATGAAGCACTAAGAGTTATTCGTAAAGCATGACAGAAGGAAAAAAAATATATACACATATAAGGCTAGTCAACCAGCTAATAAAATATATCCACTTTCAGTTCTATATTTGCAAAACCTTCTTAAATTCCATTAGGTAGTCAGGCTCATGTGATTGTATCAGGGGAGCCAGAACCCCAGAATTATAGACTGTTAATCCCTCAGGGGTCATTCAACTAGCTCCTGCAAGGTGTGAGATTTTATTAAGATAAGTATAGAATGAGAAATGTGCCAGTGTCTGAACTTAGGTCAAACACCTGAAGATTTGTCTTTTGCTTGGTCCAAATCCTTTTGCATCTGATACTCCATTAGAGTTCTTTGCTGTGCTTTGTTTCCCCCAGAGCCTAACTAGGAAGTGCTAACATGTGCAGGTCTGGTGACCCACAACACTGGGAATAAGCTTAAAACAATTGAGAGCTTGTTGCAAGTCGATTTAGTTTGTCTTTTAAAACAAGCTCTTTCTGGTAGGTGTATTGCAAGTGGTGTCTGTGTGTGTGTGTGCACGCGCACGTATGTGCAGGCACATACCTGGACATCTGTACTGTTTCACCAAGGCCCTGCCACTCCATCCCCTCAAGCCTAATCCGTGTACCTATATCAGAGAGAAGCGGCATGGGTGGGGGCTCAGTAAGGGTTCTCATTCATCAAGAGAAGGCTGGCCTTTTAAAATTAATTAACTGAAAGACCTACTCTAAAAGGTTATACGTACCTCATTGCTAGGACTCATGCACAATAATAATCCCAACGAAAGCTATAAAAAATGCTCTCAGGCTTGAGTGTGTCAGCCTGGTGGGAAAAGGTACACAATGGGCTCTTTCCATGTCGGACAAAAGAGGCCATGAACTGTGCTCTTTTGTGAGGGGTACTGTATCCCTGCTTCCAAGTGTCTCTTTTATCCTGACTCCAGAATGTCTATCTTCTTCTTCTTTTTTTTTTTTTTTTTTTGAGACGGAGTCTCCCTCTGTTGCCCAGGCTGGAGTGCAGTGGCGCGATCTTGGCTCACTGCAAGCTCTGCCTCCCGGGTTCACGCCATTCTCCTACCTCAGCCTCCCGAGTAGCTGGGACTACAGGTGCCCACCACCACGCCTGGCTAGTTTTTTTGTCTTTTTTAGTAGAGATGGGGTTTCACTGTGTTAACAAGGATGGTCTCGATCTCCTGATCTTGTGATCCGCCCGCCTCGGCCTCCCAAAGTGCTGGGATTACAGGCATGAGCCACCGCGCCCGGCCCAGAATGTCTATCTTTAACTCAGAACTTGTTGGACTTTCAGAATTCAGTCTCTCAGAAAAGACAGCTGGATTCATAATAACAATACCAAAAGGTCTGTCGTAGTCTTTTGGGGCTGCTATAACAAAATAGCACATACTGAGTAGCTTATAAACAAAAGAAACTTATTTCTCACAGTTCTGGAGGCTGGGAAGTCCAAGATCAGGACATCAGTAGATTCAGTGTCTGTTGAGGGCCCGCTTCCTAGATGGCAGTCATTTCACTATAACCTCACATGGCAGAAAGAAAGACCCAGCTCACTGGGCTCCCTTTTATTAGGGCACTGATATTAACCACAAGGGCTCAGCCTTCATAACCTAATCACTTGGCAAAGGCTCCATCTCCTAATACTATCACCTTGGGGATTCGAATTTCAACATAATAATTTTGACGTGAACACGAACAATCAGACCATCGCAAGGTCACTTTGAATAAACCTTTGCAGTTCACATACTTTCATTGTAAATTAGATGGCATAAGAAATGTATCTTGTGTCAGAAAAATAATCTACAACAACCTGCTACCCCTGATACTGGAACAAATAGATATGTTATAGAAAAGCTTGGTCACACTCTTTAATTCTAACCCTAAAGGTTGAGAATATACACACAAAACTTTCTTAGTAACAGATTTGGTTTTGTATTTAATTTATCTAACTAAAAATTTTAGACAATACTAATTTTTTTCAGCCAAGATGAACCGTATCAGCCAAATTTCAACTCTATGTATAAATAAAACAATTTCCTAAGTCTAGCTTTCAAAATCTCAAGGGAGTGCTTAGCCAAGAGTTTAATACAATGTATTAAATTGAATAAAACTAAAGCTCATGAACATAGTTTTATAAATGCTAATCATGTTTGTCTTTCAGCACTAATTTCTATATCAAAAAGTTCACAATTGCTATAGCTTATCTGATTATATATTTTATTGCTGTTTTGCTGTTAATAATTTTCCCCTTAAATTCTATTTGCCTCATATTAATGCTGATGTAGCATCTTAATGCTGATGTAAATTTTAAATGCTATAAAATTTGGTTAGTATTTACCTACTATATCTTTTTTCTTTTCTTTTTTCTCTACATATCTGTATCATTTTGTTTTATATGTCTTTTTAAAGCTGCAAATGGTTGGAGTTTTAAAGATTCATTCCCGTAGTCTTTATCTTAAGCTAATGGATAGAGATAATCCATCATTGCAATTCCTCTTATATATGAATTTATATCTACATTTCACATTGTGTTTTCTATTATCATCCTTTTCATCTGCTTCTTCACTTCCCCATTCCTGTCTTCTGTTGAATTTATAGGATTTTCTATATCCCCAACTTTTGTCTTCCGTGGAAAGTTTGGAAACTAGAGTTACATTTATATTATTTTAACTTTTTATTTTGGGATAATTATAGATTTACATGGACTTGTAAGAAATAATACAGAGAGATCCTGTAAACACTTAATTTTCCTCAGCAGTAGTATCTTTCATAACTGTAAGTATAATAACACAACCAGGATATCAACATTGTTAAAATCCAGTGACCTTATTCAGATTTCATTAGTTTTACATGCATTCACGTGTGTGTGTATGTTCACTTCTGTGTGATTTTTGTCCCATGTGCAGCTTCATGTATTTTCGTAATGACCTTAAATATATAACATACACACCAAACTATAAATTTGCATATTTAACTAATTAGAGTTAGGGTTCTTTTGCTTTACTGAAATCATATGCTCTAGTTACTTGTACTTTATAATCTATTGTTAATTACATTTACTAGTATATTTTATTAATTCCTATTTTATTGCTTTTTTCTATCACTTGGATTTTCTTTCTTTTGATTAAATACAACCTTTAACAGTGAAGGTCCGTGCTTGGTTAACTCTTTTATTATGCATAAAATACCTCTATTATTTTGCATTCAGTCTTGAATGATAATTTAGATGGGTATAAAATTCAAGGTTGAAAATGACATCCCTTAGTATTTTGAAGCTTTAAATCCAGTTTTCTAGCATTTATCATAGATGAGAAGTCTCTCTTTGTTTCGTATCTTTGCCAATAATCTGTCTCAAAGGTTTATCCCTGTGCAACTCAGACACCAATGATACATCATTTCCATCACACCAGAAAGTTTTCTTCTGCTGTGTGCAGTTGACTCTGCCCCCACCTCCTGCTCTCAACAAGCACTGATCTGTCTGTAACAGTAGATAACTTGTTCTAGAATGCCATATAAATGAACTCATATAGGTACTCATTTGTGTCTGCCTTATTTTACTCAGCATAATGCTTTTTGGGATTCACCATGTTGTTATATATATCAGTAGCTTGCACCTTTTTTAAATCACTGAGTAGTTCTTCATTATATGGATGTATCACATTTTATTTATCCATTCATCAGTTGATGGATATTTGGGGCTAATATTAATAAAGCTGCTATGAATAGTCACATACAAAAAATAATAATCATCTGTTTTTTCCCCTGGTAGTTTCTAGGATTTTATTTCTGATTTCTGATAGTCTACATGTTCTATTCGTTCTGACATGTTGCTATAGATTTATTTTAGTTTATCTTTATTAGCATTTAATAAGTGCTTTCAATTTGTGGACACATGTCTTTCTTCAAATCTGGAAAGGTTTTAGCTATTATCTCTTTCAATATTGTTCTTCTGCCATTTCCTCTTGCTTGTATTCTGAAGTTTCAACTGACATTTGTTGGAGCCTATCAGTCTATCCACTGTGTATCTGAATCTCTCATATTTCACTCCAGGCTCTCTATGCTGCGTTCCAGGGTAATTCTTTCAGCACTACTCTTCAGTTCATTGATTCTTTATTTGTGTCCAGCCTATTGTTTAAATTGCTTATTACAGTTAAAAATATTAATAACACTTTTTATGTCCAGAATTTCAAACTGAATGTTAGTCATAGCTAGATGACCTTGTTTTATTTCTGCCTCTTTTCTTTCACATTTTGTTCTTTTTATGAGTATTATGAGCACACTAAGTATATCTATTCTAATGTATTTCTCAGACTGATAGAATATTTTAACTTCTGGACTTTATTCGTGTTAATTACCAATTTTTTTGTTGTTAGCATCAAATGTCTTTATAACCAAAAAGCCTTTTGAAAGATTTGCAGGATTATTTCGAAGTTTTAGTTTGGTTGTTTTGTTTTGATTTCTCCCTTCCTCTGTGCTCCAAACTTCCTGTCTAGAAGTTTAGGGGTTGCCCTCATTCACCTGTCTGAACCACAGCCCAGGGCTAGGTCTTGTATTATTATCCATACCTGCTTTTCAGTATGATTATCTTCATTTCTGTCTCCTGGTGAACATTGCCCCACTGTGCCTGCATTCCCCCTTGGTTACTTAAGCTGCAGGTGTTAGCAACAGTTCTTTACAGCTTCTTCTCCTGAGAAATGGGTTAGCACCTAGGCTTCAAGCACTCACATTGGTGTTAGACCCCGCCTCAGGTGAAGGGCTTTGGTCTCCCTTATTCTGCAGGAACCAGACTGCACCTGCCCCTGTTTGCTTCCAATCCCTAACGGCTGTAAGTTACATTGTTGTTCCATTTCTGGTCTCGGGAAAAGTTCATAGGGAATTGTAAGACAGCTGTGGTTATATGCCTTTTCCTTTTATTATTTTATTTATTTATTTTGGAAACAAGGTCTCTTTATGTTGCCCAGGCTGGCTTCCAACTCCTGGGTTCAAGAAATCCTCCCACCTCAGCCTCTAGAGTAACTAGAACTACAAAAGTGCACCACAGCACCCTTCTTCTATTTTATGTTCTATTTTAGCAATCATTTCTATATGCTTCGAGCACAGAGAATGCTTCAAAGTCTGAGTTTACTGCACCATCCTGCCCATTTACAACAATGAAAATTAACATTCACTCAACATTTGTGTGCCAGGCATTCTTCTTAGTCTTTTTATACCTTACTTCACTTAATCCTTAAAGCACTTCTGTGAGGCAGGTGCTATCCTATATCAACATTTCAATGAGAGTAAATAAATACTCTCTAGAATTTAAATAACTTGTTTTATATAAGTATTCTGGCAAGTGGAAAAATGGGCTTCAAGTCCAGGGATGTCAGACTCCAAGGCCTTCATATAATAAAGACATCATAATGTCTCCTCTTGATAACTTGAAATTACTGACATTATGACCCTATAGAAGAATCTACAGGAGTAGAAATGGTATGAGCTGTGAATCTGCGTTACTGGTTTCTAGTTACAGTTTGATGTTCCCGCCCAAATCTCATGTTGAAATGTAATCCCCAGTGTTGGAGGTGGAGGCTGTAGAAGCTGATTGGATCATGGTGGTGGATTCCTCATGAATGACATCATATCTCCTTGGTGCTGTCCTCACGATAGTGAGTTCGTGTGAGATATGGTCATTTAAAAGTGTGTGGTGCCCTCCCCCCTCTCTTGCCGCGTGATGTGCCTGCCCCCTCTTCACTTTCCACCATGATTGTCAGTTTCCTGAGGCCTCCCCAGAAGCCTAGCAGGCAGCAGCATCATGCTTCCTGTACAGCCTACAGAACCATGAGCCAATTAAACCTCTTTTCTTCATAAATTACCCATTGTTAGGTATTTCTTTATAGAAATATAGCCTAACACAGAATTATTTTACTGACTACCAGATGGGAAGGTCACTGAAGCAACTTGTGTCTTTACTTTTTTATAAAATGGGGTTAGTAACAAGTAATTTTTCTCCCTGATTCCTTACGAAGGTCAAAAAATAATGAATTTAAAACGTCTTTTAAAAATATGTAATATATTCATAATATTTTACATTGATTTCAAGCTTTTTTTCCTGTATTGAAACCAAGAAATGTCATCAGCAAAGCTTATATTATTTTGCCAGACTATATTGCCTTGCAGTTTCCCACGCCAGAGCTCATTTGCTACTTCTCTACCCACTCAGGAAATCTCATGAGATCTTACTATGGTTTATCCCTGTCAGTTTGACATTTCACTTCCATGTTTAATTTTGGAGATCTCACTGTGCACTCTCCGATCCAAATCACTTATAAAACTATTAAACGAACTCTTACAATTTTTCTGTCTAGAGAAACAATCTTTTTCTCTACCTTTGGTTTCCTATTAAGCCAATTCTTCATCTATAGCAAAACAAATAATATTTTGACTATTCCACAGTTGTTTTTTTTTTTTTTTTTTTTTTTTTTTTTTTTTTTTTTTTTTTTTTTTTTTTTTTTCAGTATTCCTTTCCTTATCAAGGGAGAACATCATAGGAAAGACCAGCCTATGGAGTCAAATCCACCTGCTCTGTCATCAACCAGTGGCCTGACCAGGACCAGGCACTTAGCATCCTCAAGCTTTAGTGTTTTTCATCTATAAGGTGAAGATAATATGTCAGTCCTAAAGGAATGATGCAATGGTTTTATAAGGCAAAGTATACCAAGTGTCACATAGAGTATCTGGCACATAGTAGGTTTTTGATAAATAAAAGTCATCCTTATCAGAATCAGAAGCCCAAAAGCATTGACTTGCTGCAAATGTTGAAAAAGCATGTGCTGACTACATTAACCATACTCCAGTGATGCAAATAACTTGCTTCTTTTTTTTCATTTGTATTGTACTGTCAGGTTCAAGAATGCAGCAACATAGTCTAATTTTCAATGTTGATAGATGATGATGACTCATTTCAAACTCCAACAAAGATGCAGGTCTCATTTTCCAGACAGGCAGTGGTTCTTTTCAAGATACTTTGATGTCTTTGTAGGGAAAGAAGTGTAGGATCTTGAGTAATGATGGTGAGTGTGATGAAGCCTGCAGAATTGTCCATTCTGAGCCTGGGGACCATGAGGGTTGTCCTTTACAAACCATGTACAAGCTGTTGATTCATTGGTGGCTAGAATGTGCTGTCCAGTCAAATGCAAATCTCTCCTTGAATAATCACTGACCTCCTCCATTCAGACATGGCATTTTTAAATTTATTTTTATTTTGTTTTATTTTGTTTTGAGACGGAGTCTCACTCTGTCACCCAGGCTGGAGTGCAGTGGCGCCATCTTGGCTCACTGCAAGCTCCACCTCCCAGGTTCATGCCATTCTCCTGCCTCAGCCTCCTGAGTAGCTGGGACTACAGGTGCCCGCCACCACCCCCAGCTAATTTTTTATATTTGTAGTAGAGACAGAGTTTCACCGTTTTAGCCAGGATGGTCTTGATCTCCTGACCTCGTGGTCCGCCCCCCTCGGCCTCCCAAAGTGTTGGGATTACAGGTGTGAGCCACTGCGCCTGGCCCAGACATGACATTTTATTTGAAATGAGTTTCACATTCTTTGTGATCATTTTCATAACCTCCATGAGTACAAGACAGAAAGAGTTTCAGCCTGAATAGAACTTTAAACCTGTGGCCTAGACTGAGCAAATACAGGGGTGTGGGTGTGGGTGTGTGTGTGTGTGTGTGAGAGAGAGACAGAGAGAGAGAGAGAGAAACAACTATTCAGGGAAAATGGAACTAACTGGGGGGAGGGGAAAGAGACAAGGGAAGCAGAAGAAAGGCAAGGAAAGCACAGAGAGTCTCATCGCTGTCTCTCTTTATCTTCCTCTTAAAGAAATGTCCCCACCACCACATATGTGTTACCTTCTTAACTGCATATTTCCAGAAAGTTGCTCTGTAAAGCTCAATAAAGCAGCAACATACCCTAATTTTCAACACTGATAGATCATGATGACTCATTGCAAACTGCAACCAACATGTAGGCTTCATTTCTCACATAAGCAGTGGTCCCTTTCAGTGTTAACTTGTTAGCTGCATATTTCCAGAAAGTTGTACAGATTACTGTTGCCATCATATACTATAGGAAGTAGAATTATTTCTTCTTAGAGGAAAGGAGATATAATTGCAGCTTGTTTTTTCATAACTATCTATATTTGTTTGCTCAGTAGATATCTATCCAAGTCCCTGAGTCATATCTTCCCAGAACACACAACTTAAACCTTCTTTGCTTTTTGTCAGGAGACTGACATTCTCATATAACATTTCATAATAATGTATTCAAAGGACACATTTAAAATATATGAAATGTATATGAAATAAACTTGTTGAAAACTAAAGATATTACAAGCCTCAAGCTAACAAGCTATCTTAATAAAGAACCACATTAGCTTGCAGAATCAAAATTCAGACTAAAGCCCAGGATGAAGTTCCTTTTCCACTTCTCATACAGTTGGGTTTCAGTATTTTCAGGTGATGCCCCAGGAGATGATTTTTAATCAGATTACTTCAAATCTGTTTTCCCCTACTTAAATAAAACTGTGTTATGTGGAAAAAAAAATGTGCTATGTGGAATAATACAATCAAATTTAAAATATGATGACTTCATAGTTGCCATTTATATTCTTCTGAGCTTGGCATCAAACTGAAAATTCCAATAACTTCTGAAAGACTAACATCTCTCTGCTCACCACTTACTGTTATTTCTCAAATGTTTGTGAAACCATTATCCTATCACATTTTAGGGAATTTTCTTCAGTGAAACTAAATTTATGTTTCTATTATCTCTGAACATATGTACAGGTAGGAATTTTGTAAAACTATAGTGAAAAATGTTCTGGTATTGATGTGCAGCATTAAAGACCATCTGTCTTCCAAAGAAAGACATGTAACAATAAGATAAAAGCTATGGCTTCCCAATTAAATACTACCCTTGGCTGAAAACCAACAACCTTCACTATCAGAATACACTAAAAGAAGTCCTTCACTACATCATCCCACCCACGACCCCTAGAGGCTTCTAAAGAGCCATAATCCAGATGTCACTGTGACTTCGTGTCCTCTGTAAGAACTGTATTGGATTAGACTGAGGTCCCTGTGCACCTCCAAGGGCTTGTATTCTCACGGCCACTTTCCCCCTTGTTTTGCTAAACAGACATGAAATTCAGGTCCTTCCTTGGTTTACACACACCCATACCCATATACAATTATGCAAAGCCAACTGTATTGAAGGTTGGAGGACCATTAGGGAAGGTCACATATTCAGTGTATTTCCAACAACTTAGTATCCCACAATATGTATTCCTGTCCTTAAATATCCTTTGTCCACCCTTTCTCCACCCTCTCCTATCAAGGAGGTTTCTCACTGACCTCTTACCCATGCATTACCCAGTTTCTTCTCCTCATTCCCACCTCTTATACTTCCTGTGCCGCCCTTCAAATTCTTTCCCCCAATTCTTCCTGCAGGTTTGCAGAACAGTTCCACCCACTTCAGGTCCTGCTCCCTAATGCACTGAAGTGCTTCACACACAATAGTACCACTGGATCACAGGGGCACACTGCCTTAGAAAGACCATGAGGTTATCCACATCATTTTCCCATTCTACAGTATACATTTCTCCTAAGTTTTGGATTTTTCAAATCATTTTATTTTTCTACAGCTTTTCATTTTTTTTGTCAGAGACCATCAAGTCTTTTTGCAGTTTATAAGACTTCAATCTCACATTCTATTGACATAACATATAAACTCATTTGCTCCCCAAATGGAAATTTTAGAGAATGATACATTTTGTCTCACAAGTTGACTGACAGTTAAATTGCCTGCAGTGGGACTGACAGTAAATTTTCTCTTTTTTATAGGTCCTATTTGTGTTGCCATGACAGTTTCTTAAGTCTTGATAAACAAATGCAGAGTCTCCTGTGACTTTGAGCTTACGAAAACAAATTCTCTCATATTCAAGGAGTAAAGAACTACCGTTAATCAACGCCTGACTCCAAACTAGGTGTTTACGTCATCACCGCATTAAAGTCAGTATGTAGTTTTGGGAAATGTTCCAGAAATGTATGATGAACAACTATCTCAGCATACACTAGTGTCATCATTTTGTATCGTGTAGCATTTTAAAAAATATAGTGCCCCCATGTAATAGTTATTTTCCTTTCATGATGGAATTCATCCTTTTCACAAACTTTCAAGTATCAGGACCAAATTTTCACATTAAACACTTTCATGGACCACTGTTAATTGGAAAAAACATTCCAAATGACTGCAACCAATTATGACTTTGGCAGCATTTTCAAATAATTTTCATTTTATTAGTCACAATGGTACTTACACTAGATACCCAGTCCCTGTAGATGGGATTGTTAGGAGAGGCCTCTCTGTGGAGCTGATGTCTAAGCTGAGAAGTGAAGGAGCTGTCATGGGAAGATCAGAGTAGTATCAAGTGCCAAGGTCTGGAGGTGAGTATAGGCCTGGGGCATTCAGAAAAGAGGAAGAGGTCAGTGTGGCTGGACGTAATCAGCCAGGATCAGCATTCAGGAGGCTGGTGCGGACAGACACTGCAGGGCTTTGAAGCTGTTGTAGTCCTTTGGGGGTACTATAACAAAGTACTATAGACTAAGTGGCTTTTAAGCAACAAACATTTGTTTCTCACAGTGCTGGAGGCTGGAGTCTAAGATCGGGTCCCAGCATGGTCAGATACCATTGAGGGCTCTCTTCTGGGTTGCAGACTGCCATCTTCTTGTTGTATTCTCACATGGCAGAAAGAGAAGCATGGGAGATCTCTGGACTCTATTTATGAGGGCACTAATCCCATTCATGAGGGCTCCACTCTCACGACCTGATCAACCCCCAAAGGCCCCATCCATCTCCTAATACCTTCACATTGGGGGTTAGGTTTCAACTTAGGAATTCTGGGGGGACATAAATGATTAGTTCATAACAGAAGTTAAGGTAAGAAGAAGAAACTTTACTGTAAGAGAAATGAAAAATCATGATGGGATTGAAGCAGAGGAGTGGCATTGATCTGATTTAAGCTTTTACAAGATCACTCTGGCTGCTGCTAAGAGAAACTGTGGGGGGCAAGGGAGAACGCAGATCTATCAGGGGTTCACTGCCTTGGCCCAGGGGAGAAATGATGGGGCTTGGCCTAGAGTGGGAGCTTCTGAAGGGGAGAGAGGAGGGTGTAACAGGAGTATAGGGCATGCATGTGTGGCACACAGCATGTGGATCAAGTGTGCACTCTGATGATGCTGCACGGACAGCGAGAAGCAGTATCCACTTGATGTATTTGTATGTATGGTTACATAGGCGCCTTTTGATAGCATCAGGTCCTTCTTGAGAACCACTGCTTTAATATACTGCAGTAAGTATGGCAAGAGACACATTTCCTCCTTTCCATCATCAGGTGAACTTTCTGAAGTATGGCATGAACTATTTTCATCTGCAGAACATTGAAGGTAATTCTTTCACATCAGTGCCTGATGAGGCTTAATTAGTGAATGCTTACAGGGTGGTTTAAAATGAAAAATGAAAAATATTTAAATGTCAACTGTGTCTCTCGTTGTGTCATAAGCACTGAGCTCCGATGCTTGCTGAGAATTCCCCTTTCCACAGCCATGCTCGCAATATGGTAGGAAAGCAGGAGCAGTTTTTTCTAACTGCAATAAACCATCCATCTATCACTCCACACCATTTTCCAGGAAGAAAACAGGAATCAAGTCCCATAGAGGGATTCTTCACTGCCTTCTAAAAAACCACATAAAATGGTCATTTTTTTTCTTTTTGTAAGTCTCACTCTGTTTCCCAGGCTAGAGTTCAGTGGTACAGTCATGGCTCACTGCAGCCTCAATATCCCAGGCTCAAGTGAGCTGGGACCTGGAGTCCCAGCTACTCAGGAGGCTTAGGTGGGAGAGTCATCAAGCAAAAATGTAGCTTTCCTTGGCTCATGACTTCCTTCCATGTTTAAAACCAGCAGTGTAACATCTTCAAGCCTCGATCTGACTCTGACACCCTGCTTTTGTCATTACTTCTCCTTCTCTGACTTCTTTAGAGACCTTTGTGATGACATTGAGTCCTTGTGATGACACTGGGACCACCAGAGAATCCAGGATCACCTCCCGATCTCCCATGTCTGCCTTGCAAGGGATCCTATTCACAGATTGGGATGGGGGTGGGGATTAGGATGCAGATGTTACTGGAATTATTCTACCAGCCACACTCACACTCACCAAGTAAGAGACTCTTCAGTATTGTGTTGGACATGGAAACAGGTAGTTTATACTTTTTTAAAAAGTTACCCAATTCCTTAGAGCTCAAAAGGAACCAACAATCTAAACCACTTAAGGAAAGTGGAGTGATCTTCTCTATGTGTAAGTAAGGATTCACCTGTACTTCCTGTCAGGGCGTAGGGACTCAGATGGCTCTCTTACCTCCACTACAGCCAGAGAGGCCCATTCAGGAGACTCCTCTCTACCCAAGTGGCTACAGTGCTGTCTGAGTGGATCCTGGAGGCAAGGTTGACTACACTGCAGAGACTGCTGGGTGTTGGGCATGAGCCCTGTCCTCCATATGATCAGCTGGCTAGAGGCACCTACATTCAAATTCCATCTGGCTCCTTGTTTTACCTGTATGAAGTATAGAGGTAGAATGTGTATGCCTGTGTTAATAATCTCTGTTAACTGCATGGCAGAATTCTTCTAAAAGTTGGTTAATTGAATTTAAAAGTATTTCAGATTTACACTGAAAAAGGGAAAAAAATATTAAGCCACACAAATCCAGAACTACACTTCCATTCAGTCACATATTTGTGTGGAACACACCATGTGCTGGGCAAATAGAGATGAATAAGAAAGATGAAATCTCAGCCCTTTATGTGATTGGCAGTGGTCATCAGAACCACGGAGCACATCAGAACGCTGGGCTGCCTGCTAGTTGAACTTCAGGGAAGGCCTTTCTAAGTCAACACAGTTACTCTGAGCTCTGAAAGATCAAAAGGCAACCATGTGAAGAGTCAGGCAGACCATTCTAGACAGTTCTAGACCATTCTAAGGAAAAGATGCAAAGATTCTGAGGCAGAAAAGAGACGAGGATGTTGAAAGAATAATTAAAAAGTCAGTTTGGTGGAGGACGGTGGGCAACAGGGGAAGAGGAAGAAACAACAGGACCAATCAAACAGAGCCTGATCATTTCAGTTTTATTTGAAGATAAATAAGAAATCATTAAAGTTTCAAGCAGAGGAATGACATGGAGAGACTGACATTTGTCTAAGACTATTCTGGCTACTGTATGGAGATGAACTTGGACATGAGCAAGGGTGGAGGTAGGAAGACCCCATAGGTGGCCAGCACAGTCCCCCAGGCAAGATGGCCGATAGTGCCCATGGAGATGACCCAACAGGGACGTAGCCAGCATCCAAGTCTGAAGGTGGAATGGACAGGGAGTGCTCCTGGATTACATGTAGTGGGTAGGACAGCTGAAGACTTCAGAATGAGTTTTAAGTCTTGGCTTATTAACATGGCAGATGGTAGTGTCATTTATGAAGAAGAAGATTGGGGGAAAACAGATTTGTGGGAGAAAGTTAACACTTCTGGATGTTTATTATTAAGAAGCCTGTTAGACACGGAGGTTGAAATGTCAAATAGATTGCTGAATAGACAGTCTTTAGCACAGGAGGACACCAAATGCAAAACTAACATTGTTCCAGAACAGAGTTCCACCTTCCCTGGGCATCACTCTGTGCCCATAGGAGATCTTTTGTTTGTTTGTTTGTTTGTGATGGAGGTTCACTCTTGTTGCCCGGGCTGGAGTGCAATGGAGAAGTCTCGGTTCACCATAACCTCTGCCTCCAGGGTTCAAGTGATTCTCCTGTTTCAGCCTCCCAAATAGCTAGGATTCCAGGCACCGGCTACCATACCCAGCTATTTTTTTTTTGTTTGTTTGTTTGTTTTTGTTTTTTTGTATTTTTAGTAGAGACCAGCTTTCACCATGTTGGCCAGGCTGGTCTCAAACTCCTAACCTCAGGTGATCCACCTGCTTTGGCCTCCCAAAGTACTGGGATTACAAGCGTGAGTCACTCTTTCTGGCCCACAGGAGCCCACTTCTGGGGATGACTTGGGTTTGCTACTTGATGAAGGAGACACTCCTGAGTATTACAAATCTGTTTGACCCTTAGGACTCAGAGCCTTCAGTATGAAGTCACTAGAACTACTGAATATCCAAAACTGTCTTTGGGTACTTGTACATATTTAGCATGTGACTGGAACAAAGTTTCTAGCACAAGAAGGCACACAAAGGTTTGTTGAATTAATGGTTTCCTTTAATTGCTTATTTTTTATTGGAGTGAGAATGAGATGAGCAAGTATGAGTCTAACTTTCCATCAAACAGGAAAAGTGACTGGGCACAGTGGCTCATGCCTGTAATCCCAGTGACTCTGGAGGCTGAGGCAGGAGGACTGCTTGAGCCCAGGAGTTTCAGGCTGCAGTGAGCTGTGATCACGCCACTGCACTCAGGCCTGGGTGACTGAGAGAGACGCTATTTCAAAAAAGACAAGTGACTTACAAATCTGCAGGACAGGCCAGTGCTTCTGAGACTTTAATGTAGAATCACTGGGGATCTTGTTGAAATGCAGATTCTGACTCAGTCACTCCTGGGTCATGCTTGAGATTCTGCAGATCTAACAGGCTCCCAAGTGTTGCTGAAGTCGCTGGCTCTCAAATCACACTCAAGTAGCAAGGGCATATGACTTACCCAACCTTTCTTCCATTTAATCAGGCAATCTTTAGTGAAGCAAACAACATTCTGTGGGCAAGGCTTCCACAACCAAATATGACCCCAGACTGCTGTTGTCTGTGGACTTCTACAGCAACTGTTTCTGATGCTATCATTTGACATTCAACATTTATTGCCTTATATTTTTAATTGTCATCCCATGCCTATATGTCTTATTTTCCAAACAAAACTAAAAGTGTCTAGAGATCAAGGACAAAGCTCTGTGATCTTTTGTGTACCTAGCTCCAAGGCTCTATTCTCATACCTTGTACAAGGCGACTTCCCAAGGAGTATTTGTTGACTGACTACTGAGGAATTCCTCTGGTAGGGACTGTAGATCCATGAGCATTAGTTAGACTCATGCAGAAGCAGAAATATGACTTTTGCCATAAAACTTAAAATTTAAATCTGATAGATTTTAGTTACCCCCACGTGCAATAAAGAGATAAAAAGTGTATGTCTATGTGAATAATTGGCATCAGCTGTAAAACAGGAGTCTTCTAAATGTTGGGTAATTGAAAAAAAGAAAGTATTTCAGAGCACTTGGACCTCTAATTCCTTCTCAATTACAAAAGTATTATATAAAGCTGTACATTCATATTAAAAACACATTAAATAATAATCATGAATATAATCTAAAATAATAAAGTAACTGTAAGTAGGTGCTTGGTGTGAATTATCTGTAACATTTTTGTGATTATTCCTTAATTTATTGCTCCATAATATGGAAGCTTTTCTGCCTTTCAGTATGCATGGCAGCCTAATCTTATATTTCCTTCCCCTGAACTCACTCACAGCTGAACAGTTTGCTCGTATACCATGGCAATGAAAGGAACATTGAATTATGTGAGAAAACAACCTCAGTGTGGCTGCCACTTGGAACCTAGTGCAGAATCACATACTGCAATTGAGATGAAGACCATTGTTGGGGTGACCAGCATCTCTCCAGGGCCCAGCACTCTCCTTCTGTGCTCGCTGGGAAGGAGTTCCTAGCACAGAACTCACGATGGTCAGCTCTGGTCTTGGTCCAGCTGCGTATATCAGAGGGGCTACTCCTAACGGTAGCTGAGTCCCAGTAACAGCAGAGGGGAAGCAAGCACATCTGACTTTTCTCCCTACTTTTTAGGCATGTCACTTACCCAGTCACTCTTTAACAGCATTTTGAAAGGATCTCTTCTGGGTTAAGTGCTGTGCTAGGCTCTACGTGAGATACAGGGATGGGATCTCCCTCTCTAGGAGCTCAGAGTTTACCAAAATGAGCTCTGAGAAGGCTGGGGTCTCACCTGGCTCAGTCACACTGTATTCCCAAATCCCAGAAGGTGCTTGGCTCACAATAGGTGTTCAAAAATATTTATCAAATGAATAAATGAATAAAACAATGGATGAATAAGTCTAGTGGGTAGCTCAGATATATTCACGATCAGCTTCTGCTTATTCTGCTTAATAGAGTGCTTATGCAAAATAATACCAAACCTACAATTTGTGGAGCCCTCACTAAGCTGCATGCCACATACTGTTCTATGGACTTTGCACATTATCTATTTTCATCCTTACAACTACCTCTGAATAGTTGTGATTTTTACACCATTGCACATGTGAGCGGATGGTGTGAAGAGATGGCAAGCATTGTGCCCAAGCTCTCACGGTTAGCGATAAAGTGACAACTCAGATTTAGGTCTGCTGATGCTTGAGGTCCTAACCAACACACTCTACTGCTCTCTCTCGGGACTTTATTAATAACCAGAGATTCCAAGTTGAGGGTCCCAGTTTCAGAAGGAAAAGCAGTGGGTAATTTTTAGCCATGGGACATGATAACAAACGCAATCTTTATCCTGTTGTTAGATCATTCTGCTTTCCACAGGGCTTCCCACAGTCCAAGCCCAAAGAAGATGCAGAGAAGAGGCCCTGAGCTGGCTCATCCACTGGTCAGAAGATTCCAGATGACAGAGCTTTCCTCAGAGAAGTCCAGTTTTCATTAGCAGGCAGAAGACAGGTGGTACTCCTTCAAGACAAGCTACAACAGAATACCTTGTTTTGAGCACTTTTTAATATTGAGAATCTCCTAATGACAGCAGAATTAAAGAGTGGGGACAAAATAGTAAAGGTTTGTTAAAAGTAACTTTTTTTTCAGTGTACTAATTTCTATATAATATTGTAACAGACATTTCTATATCATATGACAAAGGAAGCTATCATATACACCACGAATATTTGATATAAATCACAGACTTATAAATTCTAAAGATTATAGTCAAATGACTTGCCCAGCATTTACTTGGGGCATGATTGCAGAGCTCGCTGCAGATGCAATGGGGCAGGTCTGTCTGGAGAGCAGGAGTTGGGGACATTGCAGAGTCAGAGAATCCCCAGAGTCCCCAGCATCTGGGATGGGAACAGCTTAGAATGCGAGGTGGGACAACACCCAAAACAAATGTTACTTCCCTTACAACTGTGCCCACTAGAGTTTTTGGAATCTCCTTTCTCTACACTGAGGCACCGCCTCATGTTTTGAGACACTGCAGCTTCGCTCCCTGGAGAGCAAGAATGTAGGTTGAGGGGTGGTGCCTCTCTCTCGGCATTGTGTGATAGTCCAGGACAGTTGGGCCCATGGAATTGTATTAAATCAGTGGAAGGAGGGTTTACTACACGTAGCTTAGCAAATGGTTTACCTGCTTCTCAGAGTCATCCCCAGATCAGCAGCATCAGCTAGGCCAGGGGTCTGCAATTTTTTTCTTTAAAGGTCTAGAGAATGAATACTTTAGGCTTTGTGAGCCAAAAACAAAACTGAGCATCTTATCTGGGTATTTATTACATAACAATGGAGAAAAATGAAATTCCAATAAGTTTTCACTGATGAAATTCAAACTGTAATACTGGGTACAATTTTTGTGTAATGCAGGTCTACTAATGAAAAGAATGTAATTGTGAGGGGGAACAGAATTTTGCTTAATTAGGGTTCAAAGTTAGTGTTGCCTATCATGGAATAATTTGCAAAGGTTCATCTGTAAAAACTATTATTAACTTGCGGACCTTACAAAAACAGGTGAAAACATGGATTTGGCCCTAGGACTAGACCTGGGAACTGGTTAGAAATGCAAATTATAAGGCCCACTCCAGATCTACCAAATTAGAAAGTCCGGGGGTGGGTCTGGTAACTTGTATCTTAACAAGCCCTCCAGGGTATTCCGATGCACGCTACCATTTGAAAACTACTGGTTTAAAATAAATGTGTAAGGGCCAGAGTTAGCCTTGCCCACCCTGTTATTACCATGGTAACGTGCATTTCTCAATCACGGTCTTCAGCTCGATCTTCCCATTACCATTATTTCAATGAGTTTGGGTGTATATTTACATTTTTAAAAATAACCTTTCGGGTCTTAGGCAACTCAAGAAACATGGCACGCCCACGCCCACTCTGCGATTTCTAAACAGAGAAGCAGGAACTCCTCTGGGAAGTGGCTCACAGCCAGGAAGGAGACAGCACTTCTCAACAATGGTGGGAGGATAAGCTCTCAGGCAAGTCTTCAGTAGGTATCCCTAGAGATCCGTAATAGAAGTTGTGACTTCTCACCTTTGCAATTGCTACCTCAGCACTACCTCCGGCCAGTGAAAAATAAACGGAGTTGCAACACAGAGGCTGTTTCTGGATTGAATTGGCGGGCTCGGTGCTATCACCATTTCAAATGATTTATAAATAGTATTTTTGTAACAAACTCAGAGGGAAGAACTATAGAGACTGTCCCCTGGGTTAATTCCCTTACCGCTCTGACTCATGTTTTCCTCGCTAAACCTCTGCCTCAATTTCTCCATGTGTATGATGGAAACAATTAATAAAACCTCCTTGACAGGTTTGTCTTGAGAATAAAATTAGGTTTGGGAAGGTCTCAGCAGTTGATGAATGCCGAGAATTATTCTTATATAAGATTGTCCTAACAAACTGACAAGCTGATGTTGACGTTGACAAAAAGCGTGTAGAGAACCTATTATCCATGCAGTCTCTCTCCTGCAACTAAACACACCACTTCCTTCTCCATATGGCATCTTTTAGGCATAGAGAATTTTTTTTTGCCAAAAAATTCAAATGGCTATTTTGACCCATTGGGCAGGAAGCTTGTGCAAACATTTCAAATAGGTTCCCCACCGGCCTGACCCCACTGCTACTCACTCTGAAATTCAGATCCCTTGAGTCACTTGGGGGTTAGAAAACAAAAAGAGAAGGCAGAGGCCATTGTCTGTGGGAGAGCTTGGCAAGTCTTCTAGGAGCAGCTTCCAGAAGATTCCTCTTAATGTCATTAATTGATCCAATTACCTAGATGACACCAGACCCAAGTGGATGAGAGGTGGAATTTTTACTATTCTTGTTTTAGAATTACGGGGTAAAACCAGGTAGGTTGCAGACCTTAGAGGAGAGCTCTATATTTTCCTACTTTAAAATGTTGCCTAAGATAAGTAACAAACTCAATGTACTTTGCCCTCTGAGAGAGCTCAGAATCCTTGTCCTCAGGAATCATGCAATCAATGCAAAGGTAAGACAAACCCCCAAGTAGGCAGTGTCTAAGTGAGGGCTGATGGAGGTGCTTTTAACAGGAGATGGAAACTGAGGAGGTGGAGAAGAATTTGGAAAATATACCCTGAGGCAAAAATTCAGCTCTGCATCTACTTAAAAAATAAAACTAGCTAGAGTACAACTTCTTTTAACTGGCACTGAAACTGAAGAAAACAGAAAGGAGAAACAATAATGATTTGAAGAAAACTAAGCTGTGAAAAGAACTCCATAGAACAGGACTATAAAATACTTTTTTTTAAAAAAAAGATATACTGGAATTATGGATGAATCCATAATTGTTTCGAAAACTTTTGTTTTAGTAGATGACACTGTTAATTATTATTTTTGAATCCCCACTTCATGCTAAGCTTGGTACTGAGGTTGTATTCATGGTGTATATTTGTTATCTTCGATTCTTTTATTATGAAACTGAGGTGAAGCAGGGACCCCTGCTTTTAAAGGAAAATCTTGAGTGTCTTCAAGGGAAAGTCCAGGCACCTAGATATTCCTGAGAAGTAAATGAGCAACTTGATAAGCAAGAAGGTAACAGTAGCTTAAAATGATAGCCAAGGAAGCCAGAATCATGAGATATTTGTTCCCTATAGAAAGTAAAGATAAGGTCGTAATGTATGTCCCTGAGTTGTTTTTCAGAAACACAGACTCCCACCAAATGGACCCACTGGCAGAGAGACCTCAGACGAGGGGGTGCTAAGGACTGAACTCTGACTGCCATGTGTTGTTTGAAGTTTCTTTCTGAGGGGCGTGGAGGAAGTCACAACCACTAGCCAGATCTCATTTGCTTTTCTGCTGATTCCAAGTCTTTACGACAAAGCTTCCCTTCTTTAACCAATTGCAAATCAGAGAATCTTTGAATCTGTGTATGACCTGTAAGCCCCACTTCAAGATATTCTGCCTTTTAGGCCAAACCAATGTATAACCTCCATATATTCATTTATGATTTTGCCTATAACTTCTGTTTTCCTGAAATTTACCCCTTCTGTTAAAAACCCTTACCTGCAAGCCGCTGGGGAGTCTGAGTCTTAAGTGTGAGCTGCTGTATTCTCCTTGCTTGGCACTCTGCAAATAAAACACCCTCTTTTCTCCCACGGCATAAACTCAGTGTGCATGTTTGGCCTGACTGCACTGGGCAAGCAGGCCCTCGTTCGGCTGGGTAACAAAAGCCAAGAATTTTAAAACAGAAAGTACCTCAGTCTATTCCCAGAAATAATTCAAGTGACTTTTAGATGGTAACTTATTCAGGCCTCTATTAGTCCGTTCTTACACTATTATAAAGAACTACCTGAGACTGGGTTATTTATATAGAAAAGAGATTTAATTGACTCACAGCTCCGCAGGCTTGACAGGAAGCATGACTGGGAGGCCTTAGGAAACTTACAATCATGGCAGAAAGCGAAGCGAAAGCAGGCACCTTCTTCACATGGCAACAGGAGAGAGGGAGAAAGAGTGAAGAGGGAAGGGCCACACAACTTTTAAGCCATAAGATCTTTGAGAACTCAGTCACTATCATGAGAACAGCAAGAGGGAAATCCGCCCCCATGATCCAATCACCTCCCACCAAGCCCCTCCTCCAATTCGACGTGAGATTTGGGTTGGGGACACAAATCCAAACCATATCAAGGCCTGATTGTATCAGGAGCTAACTGGTTCTGAGAATCTTCTAATCCCGAGCCTCTGATAAGCAATGAACATTGACTACTGACGACAAATAATGCTTTTGTTCTAATTTGTTTCCTAACTTGCAAGCAAGTAGTGATAAGAGGGAATGGACAAAAATGGAGTTTTCAAAAGTAAGTTCTAGCCACGGGGTGAGTAAGCCTTGCTTCCTCTCCAACTTCAGAATCCTTAAATGACTTTGGCTAAACTGCAAAGTTTCATGTGGCTCCATTTCTTTATTTGTAAATGGCTTTGGTATTTTATATTTTGCAATTATATATTTATTATCTTGTAGTTAGCTTAAGAGTTCTCACTGTTCTTAGTAACATTTTCTTTTTTATTATAATTACAAAACATATCTATGGTCTCTTTAATAATGTTTGACAATAAAAGAAAAATACACAAAGAAAAGAAGTTTTAAAAATATTACCCAAGGGCAGGGCACGGTAGCTCATGCCTGTAATCCTAGCACTTTGGGAGGCTGTGATGGGCGGATCATGAGGTCAGGAGATAGAGACCATCCTGGCTAACATGGTGAAACCCTGTCTCTACTAAAAATACAAATATTAGTGGGGCGAGGTGGCCGGCGCCTGTAGTCCCAGCTACCCAGGAAGCTGAGGCAGGAGAATGACATGAACGCGGAAGGCAGAGCTTGCAGTGAGCTGAGATCGCACCACTGCACTCCCGCCTGGGAGACAGAGCAAGACTCTGTCTCAAAAGAAAAAATAAATAAATAAATAAAAATAAAAATATTATCCATGAAGTCCCATCACCCAAGGAATACGTGCCATGCAATTTTTAAATGGGTTTCTTTACTGTCTCTTTGATTCTGAGCTCCAGCAAATAGAAAACTGACGTTCTGAGAAGCCAGAGCTCGTCTGAGGCAACACTGTGAATGTGGAATTTCCCTTCTATTTTGTTTGAGTTAAGGAATGCATTTGGATGCAAGTCACCAACAAAAAAACCTACCAATAATGACTTAATCAAAGAAGGGAGGGTTGCTGCTCACATAATAAGGAATTGGAAATCGGTAGGGCAGGATTGAGACACTGGCTCAGGGATGCACCAGGAACTCAGGTTCTTTTCTATGCTGTAGTATTCTAAGCAAGCTGGAATTTATTCCCAGGCTAGAAGGTATCCTTTTATTTAAATTTAAATAAATAAAAGCTTTCTCAGAAGCCATCCCTTGCAGACTTCTGCTTCCAACATGCAGTCAGAACTGGGCCACAGAGCTCAGTGATGTCATGCGGGATAATGTGGATATCTGGCTTCCCAGCCTCTAGAGTAGAAGACAAGGAAAGGTTTAGCAGCAACTTTTAGGTAGCCAAACAGCAGTATCTGTTGCACACACCTATCAGTTTCCAATTTCCAAAATCATTTACATTTGAGTTATACTTTTTTTAATTCTAATGTTCTGTTTTCACTTAGTACATCATGAACATTTCATGTCAACATTATATGCAGTTACTCTACAGCAGAGATCAGCAAGCTATGACCTAAAAAGCAAAGCCATCCCATTGCCTGTTTTTGCAAATAAACGTATTGAAACACACTCACACATCACTCATTCTTACACATTGTCCATGGCTGCTTTTGCACTACAGTGTCAGAGTTGAATATTCTGATAGAGACCGTAGGGTGGGCAAAGCCTAAAATACTTACTGTCTGTTTTGCAGAAAAAGTTTGCTGACCTTAATTCTACAGCATTGTTTTTAATGGATGCAGATTTTTTCATACAATGGATGGATAGAGATGGATCGCTTATAAATGATCTAACCAATTCTCTACTTTTCAAAATTGAAGTTTTCTAGTTTTCACCATTTTTAAGAAAGTAATGATGAACATCAATGTACGTAAATTTTGCATGTCTGATTATTTTATAGGAAACAAGGGAATATACTTCAGTTGTTAACAGTGTGTTCTCTAGAGTTTGGCTGCTTACGTTCAAATTCTGACTCTACCAATTTGTCAGCTGTGACCTTGGGTAAATTATTTAACTCCCATGAACCTCAGTTTTCTCTTTTGCCGTTCTAATGGGAGTATAGAAATAGCTTGTCAATATCTTAATTTGCATTTTCCTAATGGCTAGTGATGTTGAACATCTTTTCATAGACTTATGTGTCATCCATAAATCCTCTTTGATAAAATGTTCATTTTATAGCACATTTTCCTATCAGATTGTTTTTTCTATTACTGTTGAGTTTTAACATCTCTTTGTATATTCTAAATAAGAGTCAGATATGTGGTTTACAAATATTTTCTCACTGTCTATAACTTATCTTTTGATTCTCTTAACAGGGTCTCCTGCAAGGCAAATATTTTAAATTTTGGTAAGGCTCAACTTATCGATTTTTTTTTCCATTTATGGATTGTGCTTTTGGTGTCATGTTGAAGAACTCCTCATCAAGCCCCATGTCCCACAGATTTTTTTCCCATGTTCTAAACATTTTATAGTTTTATTTTGTTTTTAAATCTGATTCATTTTGGGTTATTTGTTTAAGCTATGAGTTTTTTTTTGTCTAGATTGGTTTGTTCATTATTGTTGGGTTAAAAAAAGGCTGTGGAAGACAGACAGCTGTATTTTCTTTAAAAAAATCTGCAGACTGGGGAGGCACAGCTTTCAATATAAGTGAAAATGTGCTCTCCTAAGAACAAAGGGAGGGTCTGGCTTAAACAGGGAAAGTTTCTCACCCCAATTCTCAATCAGGTCCACTTATGCAAATGAAGGATTTAAACTTGTTCAGATCTGATTGGGTGGCTTCCAAGCCCCAAACTAGAAGTCTCTGTCAGATAGTTCCTTGGCCGGGTGGTGGGGAGAGGGTGTTTCTGGCCACAGTTGATCTAGGCACCACCAGAAACTGGTTTGGCTTGATCATACAAAGGGAGGTCCTGCAACACTTTGGCAACACTTTTCTGAGAACACTGACTATAGGACACCACCCCTCACCCAGCCATGGCTGCCTGATTCTGTTTTAACTTTGAGCACCTCTGCTGGTTACGGAGAATCCGTTTTATCTGTTGGCCAGGAACCTACCTTAACTCTATCAATGTGGACTCATGGATTCTTATTTTATTCAATTACTGTTATTATTCATTTTGTGTACACCTTTAATCCAGAAATTCTCCTTCTAAGACTTTTCCCAAAGGTAATAATTAGTATCCCATCACTACTTTTTTTTCTCTAAAAGTGCCTTGGCTCCTCATACCTCTCTATTCTTACACATAAACTTTAAAATATTCTATTTTACTTTGTTGAGACATGTTTTACATAGCATAAAATTCATCAGTTTGAAGTATACAATTCAATGGACTTTGGTATATTTAAAGACTTGTGTAACCATCATCATGGTTTCATTTTAGAACATTTTCATCACTCCCCCCACCAAAAAAAAAAAAAAAAAAAAAAAAAGAGGGGAAGAACCCTTTGTGCACACTTGCAGTCACTCCTCAATCCCATCCCAACCCCCGGGCAACTACTAATCTAGTTCTGTCTCTCTAGATTTGCCTTCTCTAGACTTTTACTACAAATGGAGTGATACATTCCAATATGTAGTTTTTTGTGACTGGTTTATTTCACTGAGCATAATGCTTTTGAAATCATCCATGTTGTGGCAAGTAATCATAATCCATTTCTTTTTATTGTTGAGTAACATTCCATGGCATGGATATGTCACATTTGATGATTCATTCACTAGTTGATGGGTATTTGAGTTGGTTCTACTTTTTAAGCTACCATGAATAATGCTGTTATGAATATTCACTTACAAGTTTTATGTGAAAATTTGTTTACATGTCTCTTGAGTAGATCCCTAGAATAATGTTGATAAGTTAAAAAGACAAATCCAATCAGATATTGATTGGAATTGCATGAAACAAAAGGAATAATTGACATGTTTACAATATTGGTTTTCTATTCAGAAATAAGGCATTTCTCTGTATTTATTCAACAGTTAGAGAACCTCCTTCTAGTTCTTCTTGCTTATATAGGCTCCTTGATTAACAGGATGCTGTCTAATAATTTTAATGTATTTTTGGATAATCCCTTTTGCCCACCAATCTGTTCACTGTCCAGTACATGGAAGGAGTGCAATAGATAACTGGCCAGTCACTTTCTTTGGTGTTAAGGATGTAGCAGTGAACGAGATGATGTAGCTGCTCTTGTTGAGCTTACTTTCTAGCTGAATAAAGGAAGAATTTACCTGAAATCTTAAAATAGGTGAAGAGTTGTGAAGCAGTGGTAGTAGTTAGTGAATGAGAATGAGAAATGGTGGAATTCTAGGTTCTAGAGGCCATGGCCATCTTTTCAACCTAGAATGTCTCTGAGATACAAATCACCCACATTTTTTTAGACTAGCATGCAACTAAGGTTTTGTCCAGCTCTTCAAGCACATAGTACTGGGTAGATCTATGACAAAGATCTATGTAGTCTTTGCTAATTGCAGGACATGAGGGAAGAATCGGTGAGCCATACTCTCAGAAATTAAGTTAACTGCAATAAAGCCAATGCAACTTCTATTTACAACGTCATCAGTTTGTAAGATCTTGTAATCCCTGTAATTCCTCAGGTGTATTATTTACATTATGCAGGCTACTGGCTCATGAGATTGACAGCAAAACTCTAAAAAACGTTGCTGCATTTAGTTGGAGGATATGAGAAAAATGGTAGCCTAGCCAGGAAAATGCCCACAGGGGAGAGTGCATGGAGGGAGTCTGTCACAAGTAGAAAGCTAGCAGAGTTCCTTGGCCTGCTAGAAGAAGAAAAGAAACACCCAGAGAGGCTGTGTAGATGAAGAACAGGGGCTCACATGGGAAGAAGTGCTTCCACCAGAGGCACAGGGTTGATAACCATTCTGCCTGAGAATCCTACCAAGAGTGGGGGCTTCAGGAAGAACAGCCTCCAAAGCCTCCTAGAGAGTTTTGCAAACAACTAGTCCATCATGATCAGCCTCACACAGAGATACTGTGTTGAAAAAGTTAGATAATCTATTGAAAGAACACTAATAATAAAATGCTGAAGACAGAAATACAATAGAAGTGTTTGAACTACATGTAAGCGTATCACCTGGCTTAGGTAGAGAAATATATTTCATAAAATACTTCTTCAAAAATAGACTCAAAGCGGTTAACCTCTTTCTCTGTCTTGAAACAATACAGGCCCCTAGGTACTTGTCCCTCTGTGGATAATGAGATCTTGAATACAGATAACTAGAAGATTAATTCCCCTTGTGATCCTGAGCTTCTACAGGTTCACTAATGATCAGGAGGAGGGAGTAAACAGTACCCTAACAAACGGTGAGACAAAACGAAGAAGGTGTCATAGACACTGTAAAGATAGAGAAATGATAGCAAAGGGTTTGTTTTCCTAGGATGAAGAAAATGCACTAGGAAAAACCAAATGACATTCAGCTGGGAAAAAAATGCCAACTAATACCTCTGGGGCATTGTCTAGAGAAACAAGGTAGTTAATGAGCCAAATAAACCTGAAAAGCCATGTTGCTGAAAGAAGCTAGAAAGAAAGCAGGTAGGTGTTTGCCGTGTGATTGCAAAGGTCAATATGTTAAGTAGCAAACAAAAATAATGGCCAAAGACAGAGATTCTTAGTACCAAACCATTCAATAGCTAAGACCATGTTTTTTAAAATTATATTCTTTGAGAAATACCGGTTTTCCATAACTAGGTCAAGATGTCCCATGGCTCAAATAGAATGAGTGTGTTCTTTTCCAATTTTTAGGAAAAATAATGTTATCAGACAAAGGTTCATAGCTTTAAGGTTTTCTTCTATAAGTACTCCTTGCATGTTTGATGTGTACTATATTTCTATGTAAGAATCGAATGTCAGATGGTTTGTGATAGATTCAATCAAAATCATATGTGAATTTATTTTAAGTTTGATATGTCATAACATTCCAAGAAGCACTCTGAGATTTTCAAATGTCCCACCTCCTGAAGAGATTTGCGAATTGCTACTCCAGCTGAAGACAAAGTACAAACCCAAACCAGTAGCTTCTGTGTGTTGTGGGACATTGTAATTTTACCATGTTTTGTATAAGCCAATGTTTCTGGTTGCACAAGAGAAGCAGAAAAAGTGGGCTAATGAGCATTACCTAAAGGACCTATCCCTAGTTTCCACAGCTGTAAGTGAGAATATGAGGGCTCGGAGAACAGGAAGGAATCTTAAAAGCCATCTAGTACTTTTTTAAACCACATCATTTGATACCAACTATTCAACATTATGCATCATTTAAATAGTGCATTAATATGTATTGGGTCCAACAGGTTATGCAATATGCCCTTGAGATTTTCATGGCTGAAAAAGCAAAGAAGGAATGAAATTATCTAGTTTGACTTTCTGCATCCTTTAAATATTTATTTAAATGTCCTATTTAGGACATTTCAAGTCTCCCCCTCACCTGTGAGGTGAAGAGATCACCCAGGGAAAAGGTTCAGTGCTTTGACATGGTTTAGAACCTGTCTTGCTTAGAGACAGAAACTAGCTGACATTTTGATATCTCCACGGGCCAGTAGAGACAGGAACAGAAAATCAGAGCACCAGCTCCATTGATGAAATCCTGCGGTCTTGTAACTTCCTCAGAGGTGAGCAGCATGGCCCATGACCCCAGTCCAGCCGGGATTCCTCACCTCACCTTCCACTGTGGCAGGCTGCAGGGCAATTCCTTTACTGCTTACAAAACGAAAGCTGCAGAAATTCTCTGAGTTCCCACATTTCTAGAATAAGCCATTAAACAGATCTGTGTTCTGATGCCTCCCTTGGGTTGTGGATTCTTAGTCTTGATCATATATATACATATATTTATCTCTGTGAATGGAAAAAACATTTCCTGAAACCCTTCACTGCCCTGAAAAAAGTGGAGCTATAACACTGATTAGTATCAAATTTCCAGAAAGTATAATCTTTCTATCATTGCATTAATATTAATGTCATCAAAAGTCAGAAGCTGTAAGTGATTGGGAGGAATCTGGAGGAAATCTGTGACACAGCCTCTTTGTAAGGTGAATATATTAAGCTCTTACACAATGGGCTGTAAATACCTCTCTCTCTCCCTCTCTCTGTAAATTTTTCAACAATCAAGCCCTGACCTTTGTGGGCCATGGCTTTGGAAAATAATGAAATTCAGAAATATTTTGAAATATTATCTCTGATTTTTCTGCATATCATTTTCCAATACACCATATCATTATTTTGCCTCTGTAGAGAGCTATGTAATCACTTTGCTTTGCCTGTCAAGAAGTGATGTTGGCATCTTTCTCACTAGAAAAGAAATATTTGTGATGTTTTTCCGATGTATTGATACTTTAATCTTCTTTAGTGTAAAGAAGTCAGCTCAGATTGTAAGAGTTTATCTTCTTTAGTGTAAAGAAGCCAGCTCAGTTTGTAAGATTTTATAGAAATTCAGGACTAAATTTAGTGTGAAAAATGTTGTGTGCATTTTTCCTTCCGAGAATATACACGTGTGTGTGTGTGTGTGTGTATACACACATACTACTTACTACTTTAGAGCATTTTAATTGTTTAACATATCTTTTATGGTTGGCATAAGATCAGAAGAGTTTCACTGGATAAAAGCATGTCATCAATTTTGATTTACTCATTTTATATATTAGATCTATATATGCTGTGTGATGATAATTTGGGAGAGGGAGTTTTCACTTTCGCTATGACTCTGTATTTACATCCCTAAAAAATATAAATGTCTTACAGATGTTGCCATGGGGTCATCTGAAAGGTGTGTGCAAAAAGAATTGTTGGCACTACTTCAAGTGTGAAATTTCATGTCACAGTGTGACCCTTTGGTCCCTTACACATGAAGTTACATGTTTAATAACTCAGCAGTGGAGATTTCCAAACACTGTGGGGATACTAGAGGCCCACCCCGATTCCTAAACGGTGGGACTCAGAGGATGCTCCAATGGCATGGGTGTGAGATTTAAGGAAACCTAAGCTTACTGCAAAATGCAATTGCTCTCAGAGGGTAAGGCTCAGAAGATAAGGAGGTGAGAGAGTGGAGACCAGGAAGCCACTGCTGCTTGGCTGGGACTCATTCAGAACTACAAAGCATTCTGGGGAACCATCATGTATCTTTCAGATCTGACCCAAACTTCATAGGTAGTGCTTGACCTTGACTGCATCTCCAGTACCCAGCATAGTGCCCGACAGGGAATGGCCACTCTGTAACTATTCACCATCATCATCACACAACCATTCATATCTAAATAATACTTTACAGGCCTCATTGCCTATACCCCAAGCAACATCTACAGTGGCAGCTCCATGATTTCTGCATGGAATAGGCTTAGGGACAGTGATATGTACCTAGCCAGTACTCATCTTTTTCTTCCATCTAGTCACTTGGCAGGGCCCTGTAGGGGCAGTGGAGATGAGGCGGGACCAGATTGCCCCTTCTCTACAAATAACTGATGGTGTCACTGCCACTGATGATCTCATTTCTTCCTCACAACTACCCTGAAAAAGTTATAAGTCACCCTCATAGGCAATACAACTATATGCAGAGACTTAAGTAACCTGCTTAAGGTCATATGATTGGAAGAGGCTTAATTACTCAGGTACAAATGGCTTAAACCCAAAGAGTAATCCCAAAGTGGAGTAAATTTGATCTCCCGGAAAGCTGAATTAAGGCCCCAAATTCACCACGCCTGTTTCCTAAACAGATGCACAGATCGGAAAAAAACCACCAAGTTTTAACTTTCCTCTTCTACTTGAGCTAAAAAACACATGCTGCTGCCCTATGTACGAAACATACATTTAGCCACAGGTGTCACAGACCTCCAGGTTCACTATTTGAAACACACATTTAAAAGCAAGATATTCTTTCTCACACCCACACACAGCTCCACAAGCATAGGATGGTAACGATGGGGATCATTTAAATTTTGTTACCCTATCCCTAAAAGGAGAAGATTAGACTACAGCAGTGGTTCTTGAGGTTTAATGTGCATGCAAATCACCTGAGCATATTGTGAAAATGAAGATTTGGAATCATTGGCTTTGCAATGGACCCCAAGATTCTATACTGCTAACCACTTCCCAGGTGGCACTGATGCTGCTGGTTCTTGGATTATAATTTGAGCTTTAAGTACCTTAAGGTCCCTTCCCACTCTACATTTCTTACCATCTCTGTCAATGGCACACTTAACTGCCTGCTACCTAGACCATCATGTCTTCCCTGCCACCTTATGTGGCCCCGTATACCAATCAAAGAGGTTATGCCCCATCCTACCCCTTCCCTCCACTCACCCAAATCCATGCCAGGTCAAGCTGGGGATCCAGACTCATGAAGTATTCCCTAACGAATTTTCTCCCTCAATGATCTTTTTCTTCTTTTTTTCCCAAGATGTACTGATGAATCTAATTAGATTATATGCTAATAACACTGTGTCCTTCATTATTTTTTCCCCAGGAATACTTTCAAATGATCAACTCCTTTTCAGCTTTCAGTTCTCAGTGGAATGACACTCCTTGGAGAAGCCTTCCCTGAATTCCCAATCTAAATTGTTCTCTCTTGCTGCCCGTGTGACCAGTCACAGCAACCTCTTTTAATTTCTTCGTACCACTCACCAAGATTTGAAAATTTCTCACTTGTTTATTTGTTTTTTATCTCACACCCCCACCACTGAGAGTGACCGTGTTTGCACAGATCACCACTACTCTATCCCTAGTGCCTAGAATGATAATGATAACACAGTAGATACTCAGTAAATATTTGTTGAGTGAATGATCCAGGAATCATAGAGTGCAGTACACAGAGGTGCTTAAGAAAATCCTTACTGGATGAATCAGAGCTCTGCCACCGAAGTAGCAATCCTGAAATTGCTACTTGGAATTCTTAGGTTTCTGTCTTTACTTTTGAAAACTAGTTCTTTATCTGCATGTTTCCTTTTTCCTGTGGTGTACACACAGCAGCTCACATCACAATTAATTTTGAAAGCAGATCAGACATGTGAGCAATTAGCTCTCAGTAGGACAAGTTATCTCTCCATAGCACTTGTAGATTATACAAAATGATATGAATGACATTAGTGTGGACATTTAGGATATGTTTTGGGAACACAGGGCACATTTAGCTGCGGGTCTCATCTTGGCTGTTCCACTGATGGAGCCCTCCCAGCAAAGTTTTTTCCAAGCTCAGCTTTGATCTGCTTTCAGGCCTGCCAACAAACGCTAGTTTCTCATCTCAGACCTCAATTATTTCGCAAGAACCGCACAGAATCCAGCTTTGATGGTGTACACGAAAAATGGTAGAAAATTCAGGCTATTGGGGAAAACTGAATGTATAAAAATGAACCCCACTGACTAGAGACAACTACTCCTGGTAGGTCTCTCACTGAGAAAGACAAATGAATGGGGCTGAAGACAGAGATGGAAACTGTCATTGCTACATGCTATTGACCTGGAATGGAGGCAGCAGAACCTGTCTGATGTGTTCTAAGGGTGGCTATTTAGATCTTGCACCATTTCTTTTTTCCACTGTTTCTGTGGTGGAGGTGTTTGGGCTTGAACTTTGATTCCTCTCAGAAATACAAGAAATGGACTTGATCTTGACCTTAACACTATCATAAGTTTACCCTTGGTTTCAAAGCTGAAGTTCTTGAAAGTGAGCTGAGCTCTATCTCTTCAGAAGTTATTTGTGGGACCCTGGGGACTGGATGCAGGAGCAACTGCCCGTCCCTCTAGCATGGCAGTGTTCCACAGGAAAGGGCTAGAAACACAAACCATGCAACCTCTAACTGTGAGAAACCCCAGGGCTAAGCCCAGTTCGGCTTGGAAACACTATCCTCAGGCTTTGAAGTTCTGTTGTTCCATCCAGGCTTTGCTTGTGTTTTCTTTTTCTGCTTATTCTCTTCCAAAGTAAACTTAATGTTGCATTTCACGTTTTCTTTCTTATCAAACCCTTTTGTCCTTTGCATGTTCCATGAGAAAATTGAGAAGCTGTCAGGTACACTGTGGTGGGGTTGCAAGTAACATATAGGATGCCTAGTTAAATCTGAATTTTAGGTAAACAACGAATCGTTTTTTAGTGGAAGTGTATCCCATGCAATAGTTTTATTTGCTAAATCTAGTGACTCTAGTTGTATGCCTATTGTTTTATTTTGTCATGTTTTTTTGTCATTTTGATTTTTATTGGCAGAGGTATGAAAAGGGTAAAGAAGGAATGAAGAGGAGTGATTTTGTATCCTGTTTTTGAGCTGGGGTTGACCGTTTCTGTCTTCTTATGTAGAGATGTCATACAAAGCCTCGAAGGTCCTTTCTACGAAATCTTCCAACTTCTGGTCTGAAGAATGTCTCTTGGTTGTGTTTTTGCAAATTTCTAATTTGACTACAGTGTGCCATGAGTTTGAAATCTGAGTTCTTGAGCAAATTGAAATTAAAGGGTCCGGGTTAATTGCAAAATGAGCAAAGTTGCAATGGAGAAAGTGTTTTCATTCTCATATGGAGCAAGCTTTCTGGAGTGACACTGGACCTATGTCATGTGGGTAGGAGTAGTTCAATCACAACAGCTGATCCTGTAACCCTACTTCAGAGATAATAAGTACAGATACAGTTCCATGTGGACCCCAGAAAACAGGAATGGAACAGGAGAGTGAGGGTATCAAGCTGGGAGATGTTAGGACCAATAAGGTGATAGCTAAGTGTAATGAGTGCTTACTATGTGCTAAGTATTAGCCTACACTGACTACACTCTTTAAATCTTTACTATAACGCTATGAATAGGGTATCAGTGTCATTATCCCCATTACAGATGGGGAAACTGAGGCAGACAAGATTAAGTAATTTAGTTAGTGGAGGAGATAAACTGGCTCCAGAACTCACAACACTAAACTACTTACTTCTGCAGCCTGTACTATCTGTGAGAGAAAGGTGTGTGCAGTGGCAGGAGTTGCTGAGCTGTTGGTATAAGCAGACTCCCCTTCTCTGGCACACTTCTGGAGACCAAGAAGGTCCTGTGTGTGCCCATGGTAGGCCACTGTCTTCCCCTACACAGCCCTGGGAGCACAGGCAGGTGAGTCAAGCACACCAGGCTAGGTTGGTGAAGTGATCAGGGAAGTAAATGAGATGTGAATAAATTATGAGACTGAATAAATTATATAAGGATTCTTTTTAAGAAAGAGCAAATGAAAGGTTGCAGGTCAGAATTTAATCCAACTAAACTAAGCTAACCTTTATCCTCTTCTCTTTTTTTCCCAGGGCCTTCATTACACTCCCTGCTACAAGGTCAGAAGGTTGTGCCGAGCTCCACAATCTGGAGGCTCTAGTGGATTATTAAGATTAGGTAGCCATAGCCCTTCAGTCCTCAGCATGGTGAAAGTGCGGTCCCACAATCTCAGAAATCATCCAAACTGAAATGGCCAGTGAAATTAAAAGGAAAATAACTCCAGAAGGGCCAAGAGTATCCTTGTTCCTTTAAAAGTAACTCTACATAACTTGAAAGCCCCTGGGAATGTATGTTGATTCTGTATTTACAGAGGGGATAAAGGACTCCACTGGAAACAGATGTGATCTGTTCGATTTCCTCTGATACCATGAGCCGAAAACAAAGAAAATTACTGAACGTGATAACACTCAGGTTAAATAAAACAGTTCAAAATTCCAAAAAGCCCAATTTGGAAGGAAGCCTTTGAGTCATAAGCCATAAATTTTGTTGCAATCATCAACATAAGAAAAAACTAGCTATGTCCCAAGGCCCTTTGTCTAGAAAAAAATTCTTTTCTTCTCCAAATCCCTCAAATGAGTTTTAAATGTGCAAATGATGGCTATAATTTACACAGAAACTTGAAACTATTAGCAGTTTAATCCACCTAAAATCCTAATGAAGTTCTGCAGTATTATTCCTGTTTGTACAGCCCAGCAAACAGAGGATAGGAACTGCCACCCATAGACTCTGGCAGCTAGCTGTGCAATGAAATGAGACTGTAGGCCCAATCTTTGTACACAATACCAGATTATTATTGGTATTCAAGAGATCTGGAGGTTCAGAGCCAAAAAGTCTTTAGAAAACGACAACTAGATCTTATTATTTCTCCTTTGCAGTGATTTCTCTAAAAAGAAACAGCCCAATGTGAGATTTAAAACTTTCCCTTCATTACGGTTTGTTTTCTAACAGCCTGAATCTGAGCAGGAATAGGTAGGGGGAAGGCGGTGAGTTCCGGACACCCTGATCATCATTCAGATTCGTTATTTGCTTGAAAAGGGTGACAGAGGCCACCTTTCCAACAGGTGAATGCAGGGTTGCCTTTTAGAAAACACTTCGGCTTCGTTCCCTCCTGTCCCTCACCGTCTCTATCCACATCTCTTAGATCACTGTTCACATTTATATCATTGAACTTGTAAATTTTTGTCTTTATTGTTCTTTTTGAAAAGGGTCTGCTCTAGATTTAAGCACAAGTGAATGCTGTGTATGTGGGGAACAATCTTGTAACAGGAGCTGTGGGCAGCAGAGCCCTCCTGTGTGGGTTTTGTGGACCCCTGAGCAGCAAAACTCAGAATATGTAACACCCACCCAATTTTGTCTGGATCCAAAATTTCAGACAGCACTTGCTTCATCTGCTCTTCTGTTCCTTTCTTCCTGAATCCTGGCTGCCTCATTTCAACAGATAATTGAAATCTTTCTCACTTTCTCAATAATCTTTGGGGAAATTCCACTTTGAAATTATCTTTTCCCTGTCATTTTTACTTTACAGTTCAGAGGACAGGGATGAGCTAGGAAACAGGATCTCTCTATCTCTCTCTTTCTCTCTCTCTCTCCTTCTCTCTTTTTTAAATGACGTAGGGAGTTTGGACATCCTCCCTACCCCCACCTCCCCTCTTTGATTCTAACCTGGATTTCTGGAGAATTATAGTTTTCCTTTTAACGCTTGCTGATTACCGGACCGGGAGGAGCAGGAGGGGCTGCTGCCCAAGGAAGAGCCCGGGAGCCCATTCTGATCTCCGAGGAGCCCCAGCTGCCGGGTCCCGGTCAGGCTGGTCACAAAGCCCGGCGGGGCTGAAGCGCGAGCACATCTGACAGCGCCTTCCACGCGTCCCGCGGTGCGCCCGGCTCGGCGGGGGCGGCTCCACTCCGCCGGGCCCGAGTTCGTTGGGGGACAACTTACTGTGCTGGCCGAGCATCCACACTGCAAACTCCCAAGCGGGAGGGGGAAAACAACCCAGGCTGTGCCGTGCCGAGGAGTAGAGGCAACAAAAGACCGAGACACGAGGGGAGGGAGGCAGACACGGAGGGAACGCGGACTCTGGCCCTTCGCTCCCCGAGAGCGCCCCTCGGATGCTGCTGGGGAGACCCTCCAGGCCTCTCTTTGGGGCCTCTGGGGCCCGCGGCTCAGACAGGTAGTTGGAAGAAAGAAGAACAAAGCTGCCCGCGGAGGCAGGCGGCGGTCTCGGGGCGCCTCGGGGCGGGAAGAGCCGAGGCCGAGGAGGCGCCCCGCGCCCCCTGCCCCGCGGCCCCAGCGCCCTGCGTCGGCTGCCTACGCCGCAT
>NW_016804410.1:1362996-1392816 GCF_001698545.2 Rhinopithecus bieti
AGCCGGGCGGGCCCCGACCGCCACCCTGCTGCAATTTCCCTGTGTCATGGCTCCGGTCTCTTAGCAACAGCCGCCAGTCCGGCCGCCCCGAGCCGCCGCCGCGGGCTCAACTCCACCCGGCGGAGCCCGGCGCGCAGCAGCCACACAAAAGAGGCGCGAGGGCCGGCGGCGCCGCCTCGGGGACCCGCCCGGGAGCGCCGCGCTAGGGGACGCAACGAGCGGGAGAATGAGCGGCCGAGAGGAGGGCTCCGAGGCGGGATGCGGGAGGCAGAGGACCTGACACTTCTTGGAAACTCTTGGAAATGGCTCCCGCCACAGCGCCGGAGGGGGCTGCCAGTCTGGGGCGGGCGCTCGCCCCTGCGGGGCTGCTGAGCCGCGCTTGGATGCAGGGCCCGGGGGCGCTGTCCCTGCGCTCCGCCGTCGGCTCGGGCTGAAAAAGTTTCTCCATGGTTCCTTTGTGTTGCTCGAGAGCCCGTTCGCCGGCCCCGACCTCCCTCGGTCTCCCTGGGTAAGTGAGCGATCTTGTGTGCGGAGAGTGCTGCCATTTTGAGCAATTCTGCCAGTCCCCAGCCCCTGGGGGCCCCTCCCCGCCCCTCGGGTCCCCGAACCCCCGCGCCCCGGGCTAGGGTTCCTGGAGAGGCTTTTTCCTGGGCTGGCTACACGGGATGCGCTGCCCAGAAAAAGCTAGTTCCAGATTGCTCTCACTTCGCTGCTGCCTGTCTTCTTTCCAGAGGCGGACTCCCAGCTGCTGCACTCATGTGACTCCGGCCAACGTCAATAAGCAGACCAAAGCCAGGGGCCAGGGGGTCGCCGCCCTGCCAGTGAGGGACCGGGGGTCGAGGACCTGGGTTGGGTGCCCGGCACAGCACAGCGCTGCCAGCCTGTGGGCTCCGAGCCTCCGAGCCTCAGAGTGGGGCTTAATCCATCATGAGCGGAGAACTTGAATGTCTCTCTTGGAAGCAGTTGTATTTTTAGACCTCCCTCCTTTGCTTCCCCCATCCTCCATTCTTTAACCACGGTAAGACCAGCTCCAGGCAGTAAACTGAGAGGGCAGCCAAGCCTGACTGCTAAGTTTGTTTTCTTTCATTAGGTATAAAGGAAAACCTCAAAGGTGGGTCTCCCGTGGCATCTGACCTTTGTCTGTATTTCGTGTCAGATGGTGACACATTAAAAGGGAGTACAGCCTTCAACTATTAAACTCATTTGAAAGATGTGCAGTAAAGGACTGTTGAAATCCATTCCTTACATTCTACCGGAGCCAAAGCTGCTTTGCTGAGGAGAAATCCAAGTGAGTTTCCCCCTCCCCAAGACATCCAGCCTCTTGGTGCACCTGATCAATGCCCAACCAAACATGTAGCCTTTCTTCGGTGGGAGAGCCACCCTGCCAACTGAGTCTGAGTTCGCTTCTTAAAAAATATCTGGTTCTTAAAGCCTTCTTAAGATAACCACGGATCTCCGGATTATTTAAGATGCTGGATTCCAAGGATCACTTAAAACAACAGTCTCTATATTACAACCACATAATAAATGTGCCTATTTATTTGGGATGAGAGATAGGCAATATATATTTTTTTCAATCTGTACTTACTGGTGCAGCTTAAAGGTTTATAGATGTATTCTCTATACTGACCCCTCTCTTATCTACCTGGTGATTCTCTTTACTGAAACCCAACTAAGTCCCAAAGATATGTTGATTTGCAAACATTGTAAAGAGCTGATTACCATTTGCATTCCCACTGATGGAGAAAAGATCCTGCCTATATTGATATAATGGAGGAACTCAAGGGCCAAAGCCTTTCACCCAATCACCAATTAAAAGCCAAATTCTACCTACCACACATTTTCAAGGGGGAATTTATTCTAAAACATGAATTATCTGACAAAGGATAGAATAGCAAAAGGCTTGGGAGTGATATTTAAGTCTTTCATTTCATACAATGTCCTTAATTTTAGCATCTCATAGGAGGGAAAACAACTAATGGGACAGAAAATGTTTTACTCTGGAGATACAGCAAGACTATTTTAGAGGTTGCTGAATAACCACCAATATGCATTTGTGAATTTACCTACCCAGGCTTTATTACAAACAACTAAATAAACTTCCTAAGAGTAATCCATTGATTGTTGCCACCCTCCCTTCCTAAAAATGACCTCATGAGAAAGGGATAAGGAGGGGGAAAAAAGCAAAAAACAAACGAACAACAACAGCAACAAAACAGCTTTGGCTTGGGGGAAATGTCATTCTACAAATCACATATTATGTAGGCTGCTTTACCTAGTTAATTGCCTCCTCATTTGAATACTGGAATTCTGTAGCATGCTCTTGGCACCTTAATAAGGGGTCAGAAAGCTATTATGGCAGAGTGTTAGTTTTTTTAATTGTAATTTTCCCATATGAGAAAAAAGATCTTTCTCTTGGAGATTCTAGGGGACTTCTCAAATTCCCTGATGAAATCTGGCACATGATACCTTTAAGGGAGTTCCTCTGAGGGAGGAAAGAAGGCCAGAAGGAAGAGCTCAGTTACATAAGCAGTTACCTAAAACTAAATATTCCACCCCAAGAAGCTGTCCAGATGTTGCCGGGAGGAGAGAAGGCTGTGCAAGGGATCTGCTTGCACTTAGCTGTAGGAATAGGCATAGATGGGAGACAACTTAGTGAAGGGATTTATTGTCAGAGTATTGCAATATCTCTGCTGCTTCCCCAGTGATAAACTCTGTTAATTATCTGAAGTAAATAAACCGCCTGCCAGCCATTATATGACCTTTAATTTTCATCCAGTGAAATAAATTCCTTTGTCTTTTTACAGTAGTGACTTTCCTGACTGTTTTAGTGACTTTGGGCCACACATTGACAGATTCCCCAGCTTAGAGAGACTTGAAACTCCTGTGGTAGTTCCCTTGAAAAATCTTCCAATTCCAGAAGGATTAAGGGAAAGAACCTTGCCAGGAAGGTCCTTAACCACTACTTTGCGTCCCTACATTTAGGTTTACTAATGGTTGGAACTCCACTGTTCATTTCAAACCCTCATATTACCCATGGAGTGTGTGGGGAAGATGGGTAGGGAGCGGGGAGAAGAAGGCATACTTTCAGGTGGTTTTATCACCACATACTAGTTACTGCAATGTTTTATAACCACCTATTAGTTGCTGCAACTAATAGGTCCCTTCCCTAATGTCTACCTGGCCCCAGCCTCTGTACACGGCCTTCGTTTCAGTTAGTGGGTAAAGGCCCTGGGGTTGGGGGCACACATGGAGTGGGATCTGGGAGTAGGGCAGCTGCAGCGTGAGATGTCACTGCAGCCAAGCCGACACCCTCTGACTGTCTTCCTCTGCTTTGCAGCAGGAGGAGGTGGCTGAGCAGCTAGTGGGCAGTTGGCGCCCTCCCTGAGCAAGCCTCCATCCCAGAGGCTAGTCCTGCAATCCACGAATTCGCCATGATCGCCACCGGAGGCCTGCTGAGGATTTCCGCCAGAAAGCAGGATCCACTCCGCCCCCCAAGTCAGATCCCCAAGCGCAAGAGGAAAGCCAAAAAGAGGCGCAAGAACGACGTGGTGGTGGTGAAAGGCAAGCTGAAGCTGTGCTCCATCTCGGGGCTCATCGCCCTCTGCGGGATCCTGGTGCTGCTGGTGGGCATAGCCATGGCGGTGGTGGGCTACTGGCCCAAGGCCACGGGGGCCAATCGGGAGGGGGGTAAGCAGCTGCCGCCTGTGGGCAGCAGCCACCGCGTCCCGACCACGGCCAACAGCAGCGGCAGTGGCAGCAAAAACCGGTCCAGGAGCCACCCTAGGGGTCCAGAGGGTGTCAACTCCAGTTCCGCGGGCGCGCCCCAGAGCACGCCTCCTGCACGAGTCGCCTCCCCTTCCTCCTCCTCCACGTCGGTGAGCTTCTTCTTCCGCATCTTCTCTGGCTACCTGCACTCTGACAAGCTCAAGGTCTTCGGGCCCCTCATCATGGGCATCGGCATCTTCCTCTTCATCTGCGCAAACGCGGTCCTCCACGAGAACCGGGACAAGAAGACCAAAATCATCAACCTGCGGGACCTCTACTCCACAGTCATCGACGTGCACAGCCTCCGCGCCAAAGACCTGGCGGCCGCCGCGGCCGCTGCCGCGGCCGCAGCCGCCTCCTCGTCGTCGTCAGCCCCTGCCGCGGCGCCCCCCGGGGCCATCCCGCTCAACGGCTTCCTCAGCTACGTGCAGTCGCGGGGCCTGGAACTGAAGCCGGGGAGCTGCGGCTCGGTGGCGGCCGGAGACGCCTTCGAGCGAGCCGCGGCGATCGCTGGCCAAGGCTCTGGCCGCCCACCCCGCGGCCCTGAGCGGCGGCCGCCCCCGGGGCGCCGGCGTCCCCGCCGGACCTGTCCCTCTTTCCGCGCTGTCCCGCGGGCCCCGCAGCCTGGCCGAAGGCAGTGCGTACAGCGTCTACCGCGAGCGCTCGGGCGTGGCCGGCCGTCGCCGGGCCGCCGCTGCCACCGCCGCCGCCGCCGCCAACGCCGCTAGCAGCTGCAGTAGTCCGGCGCCCTGCAGCCCACCCGAGAGCTGGGGGCGCCAGAGCACCGCCAGCTCCCTCGTGGACTCCTCGCTGAGCGCCTTCGCGCTGCTGCCCTTGCAAGGGGACCGCGATAGGGACGGGGACGCGGAGGGCGCGAGCTGCAGCTGGCAGAGGCCTCCGGGGGAACGCGGCTCCCTGGAGATCCCGAGGGGCGAGCTTGACCTGAGCATGACCAACCTCCGCGGAGCAGAGGGCAGCATGCGCGGGGCGAGCCAGGAGCCAGAGGAGTCCGAGGGCGCGGTAGCGGCGCGCGCCGCCAGGGGGCAGGGCGGCCGCCTGCCCAGGACCGGCAGGTACGCGGCCTTGCGGCGCCGCAGCACCAGCGGGCTCCCGGACTACCGGGTACCGCCGTCCCCCGAGCCCCCGCCCTCCCCGGGGAGTGCGGACCCGGACTCCAGCCCTCTGACCAAAGCCGCCTCCCCCTCGCCACCCCTGCGGCTGGAGGGCTCGCCCCCCACCAGGCGGGACTCGGGGAGCTCCCAGTCGGATGACCGATCCAGCAGCAATAAGGGCTACACACCCCTGCGGGAGGCCGGCACCTCCTCCGAGTCGGTCTTGGACGCAGTTGCGGGTCAAACGCGAGACTCTGTGGCCGCCCCGGTTCCGGGTGCGGAGCAGAGCTCCCCGGAGGGTGCCAGCCAGGAGCCACCCACGGCCGAGCAACCTCAGCCGGTGCAGAGGCAGTTTACAAACAAGGAGAAACTCTTCATGATTTCCAGGTCTCATGCCATAGGGGTAGAAGAAGGAGAACTGGAAAGTACAGGCATTTAGAGAAAGGAGTGGGGTGGGGGGAGGAGAGAGAAAATGGGAGAAACGGCCACTTGAATCAGTGCATTAACAGTTCCCTGTCTCTTTTGTGGACTGATCCGAGGACATCATTCAATATCCAAAGAGCTGCAGAATGTTATCCTTGAATTGCGTCCACAAGATTCCTGTAGATAACTCCAAGGATTTTGTTTTGTTTTGTTTTGTTTTAAAGCAAACTAGTCTTTTATGTCCGATGGTGATTGTATGTTCAATGAAAACCAAATGTATTAAAAGGTCAGCAATCTAGTCCATTAGATAAAATTCTTTTAATTTTCTTAGGATCAAAACAATATATTTTTGACAGTAAATGTGCACTTTACTCCAATTTTTTTTTAATCCCTAATTTCCCGACCCGTGTCCTCTGCGCTGGTTTTGCCCCTAGCTGCTTGCGAATGGCAGGCTTTTTTCTCCCTCCCTTTGCGGAACATAGAAGAGTTTGTCTCAGTTCTCTTAGAATTGATGTTCCTAACTGAAGTTAAAGCCAAAAGCATGAATAATTCAGGAACGAGCACTTTCCTTGCCCCACTCCACTCTGCTCACCCAATGCCCAAAAGCTTCTTCCTTTTTTAAACAGGTGTGTACGTTTTGCTACTAGGGTATGTGGTGGAGACTGGAGGGGGCCAGGAACTAGATGGACTGTTACATTCCGAAATTTATATCAAGTACACTATGCTTTATTGAGTGTTATCACACCTGTATTGAAAATAGCATTAATATTTAAAATCTTTTTTAATAAAAGAGGTTTCCGAACAGTTAAGCATAATATTGCCTCATTTTGCCTTGGAGCTAGCTCATCTGGTACCTCTGAAATATTTTGCTGTGACACTGCTACCAGGACTGTTGTGATCTTCCCCCAAAGTACTCAGAACCATTGTCACATGTCCAGTGTATTTTTAAGCTTAAAATGTAAGGTAATATTTAACATTTGGGAATTTCTCTTTCAAATAGAATGAAACTTTAAGTGAATAGTAATTGCCTATGATACTTCTCGTTTACCTCCAAGTATTAATTTGCAGAGCACCAGGCTTAATATTCCCTTCCCATCCTCGTGGATATCACTGATTGTAAGTTAATGGTCTTGAATCCATGGCCCACATAGACAAAAAGATAATGTTTTAATAATTTGGTAGATTGTTTACACTTGATGTCATTAAAAGTGAATTAGTTAATTTTCAAAACCAGGAGATACGATGTGGTCATTTTGATCCCCTTGGGCAAAGCAGCTAGTTTTGTAGAAAGAGTGCAGATTCAGAACTGAGATTGGATCCAGCTGTTGGCATCTCCTAGCTGTGTGACCTTTACAAGTCACAAATCCTGAGTCTCAGTCATCTTTTTGTAAAATGAAGAGAACCAGACATACCTCATGGAGCTATGAGAGGAATAGAACAGGGTCAGGGTCAGAGGAGGGCTTATATGTGTGGAGTTCACCAGCACCCTTGGCCCAGAGGATGTATTCAATAAATGGTGGTTATCATAATTATTATTACCATTATAATATGTTGCTGAATGCATACTGTAGAGAAGAATGGACCTTCCTTGAACTTGAGCTCAAGAAAGTCTAGTCTGAAATCTGGGATATCCACCTATTATCTGTATAATCTTAGACAAATCTCTTAATCCCTCTGGGCCTCTGGTGGATGATATAATCTCTATGATCTCCTTCAACTCTTAAAGTCTTACTTAAATTCAGGCTCTTGTCCTGGATGTAATCATATCACATTTGTACCCACAACTTGGCAAAGAGTGAATATACGTCGTCAACTACCATTAGCGCAACATTCTGTAATACATTTTAAAAGGGCCTCATTTATTCTCAGATTGGATCTGCATTAAACCAATAACTCACTTTAAGGCTGTAGATTGATATATTGGGCTCTTCTATAAAGCAAAAGTGAGTTTGCACTAATGAGTGACATGCTAGTGTAATGAGACCTCAAGGTAGTGTTAAATTTCAACAGTCTCAATTGCTTTATCACACTTCCAAAATAAATGTCAAACTTCCTTTGGTTTTCTTCTCCATTACCTTGGGTAGTAGGTGATTTATATACTGAGATAGTGTGTTACTTAAAGGGGAAAACAGGTTCTGGTGTTCTACAATACGGTTTCCAGTCCTCTGAGAATGCACTGTAAATGCTACATTTATCAAATGCTACATTTATCAAATGCTAAGTGACATTTAGCAAATAGTAAAGCTAATACCTCTTAGCTTAACTAAGGAAGGGTGGACAGAATACTGTTTATATTTCACAAACTTAGCTCTATTATCAGATAATATCTAACTTAACTATTGAACAATTTAACTAGATTTTTTTTTTCTGAAGATAGAAAAAGATGAGCTCAATTTTCCAAATCTTGGGAGGAGCCTGTGATTTCTTTAGACTTCAGAGGAAGTGTATATAAGTGTAGTAATTCACAGTCTTAACTTTCATGGGAGCAGAAATCTGCAATAATAATGCTAATTTTCATTCAGTACTTACTGTGGGCTAAGTACTATTGTATGAGCTTTGTACACATTATCTCAGTGAATCCTCATAGCAACTCTATTGAAGTAGGATTATTCTTACCCCTGTTTTGCAGAGAAAGACACTGAGGTCAGAAAGATGGAATTGTTGTCCAGGGTTACACAGCTGGTAAATGGTGGATCTAGGGTTTACACAGTTTGGAAGATTAGGTAGACCTGTCAGCAGATGCTGAGTTGAAATTGACATTTCTGGAAACCATCAAAATACTTTATATATTCTTCATTTCCTGCTAGATCCCTTTCCAGACCATTCTTAGAGAAATACAGAAAATTGTCAGAATGCACAGTCAGATAAAAAGCTGGAGTTCATCAATCTTCAGGCTGGCATGAACAAGTTTTTTTCTAAGTGACTTTTCAGGGGTTTTTGTATACAATAAATAGGATTGTTTGAAAGGGCCTTATAGATGACAGAATCCCTCCACTTTTAATTTATAAATGAGGTTGCTAAGATTTAGAAAGATGGAACAACTTTTTCAGAGACAAACAGCAGTGGCAGGACTCAAATGTTAAATTAAAATAATTGCAACAATTGGTGTGATGGTATTTTTTCCCTGAATTTCTGTCATGTACCAGCTGGGTGACCATGGACAAGCTACATAGTCTCTCTCTGTCTCAATTTCCTTTTCCACACTATAGGAATAATAATGTCCCTACCTTACAGGACTGGAGTAAAGATTAAATGAACTATTATTTGTGTAAAGTGCTTGTAATGGGCTTGGAACGTAGAGAGTATTATACAAAGGTATGTTCCTTTTATTTAAAATAGAATCAACTGCTAAACAATTACTTCGTATGACCTTCCTTTTAATTAATAAGAATAATTTTAGGCTTAAAAGTCTAACGTGTAAGGCAACATAGCATAGTGGCTCAAAGTGTGACTTGGGGGGTTATATAACATTATAACTGGGTCTTCACTTCTAGTAAGGAGATAATAAATAGCATTTGACACATAGAATTAATTGTTTAAATGAGGACTAAATAAATTAATATAATTAAAGGACTTAGAACAACTCCTGGCACATACAAATATTCAGTAAATGTTAACTACTATTATTAAGGCAAAATACAGAAAAGCAATTAGTAGGCTAAATTTACTACTTAGTAGTTAGGGACAACCATAAACTTAATGTACTAAAAAGCCTTTATAATTTAGGTATATGGGAAAGAAAAATTAGACCTTAAAAAACGAGGGCTTACGCTGCTGCAATGCCTCCTGATAGAACATAAAACTATCAAGAGCTGGACACATGCTCCTTATGGTCCCAGGATCATCATATTATACAATGAATGAGCATCCAAACTGGCACACTTGGCTATATTTAGCCGCAATTATTCCATTTCCATTTATTGAGGCTAGCTATATCAACAAGACCAGTGAAGCCCTTGAGGTCTCAGCCTCCTACGTATTAGCCCTCAAGTAAAGATCAGGTAATCTATTGATTTATTTAAATTGTCTAGACAAAAGTGTTTTTCTATATTTGTTTTTTCTTTAGTAATTTTGAGTTCTTTAAGATGCAGTGTTGAATTTTTTTTGAGGTAGAGAACTTAAGAAAAACCATCTGATGCATTAAATTAGTACAGACTAAGTATATGGACTTGTATTGGATTAGGATAGTATTTTGCCAGGATATAAAATACATTTTATAAATAAGATCTTCTTGTATTAAGGGTTGCAGTTTAAGATTGATATTTTTTCTCACTTATAACAAATAAAGAATAGGTTGATGTTTATGGAGTTTGTTTTCCGTAGACCCAGATTATTTTAAAATTTGTATTATTATTTGGAAGGGAGGAGTAAAAATCATTGGGTGAATATTTAGACTAAGTTTTGAATGACTAACTCTGAAAACAATCTCAGACACCCCACCCCACCCCAGGGAAGTTATCTTTGGGGTTTTTTCTTCAAAAAGGAATGAGATTCTTCTTTAAACTGGTAAGAAAATTCTATGTTTTATCTATTAAGCCACCACCAGTTAAGGAGTCCAACTTTAGTCAAACTACCTGCAACTCTGCAAAGACCTGAGGAGCTCCTTATTTTCTGTATGCCATCCGTTCATCCATGACATCAGAAAAGCACTATGCTAGTGTTGAGCCCACATAGGTGTGAACTGCAGTAGGAGTTACAAATGCCAGCCATCCTAAGGACTTAGCCTTCACCCCAGAGCCAGAAGCATTTCAGAATTTCCACCACCTGGAAAGATACTGTTATTCCACTTGAAATGGACTCTCATCCCTTGCCCCTTTAATAATGCCAGCTATGACATGGCTTTGCATGGCAAATAGGATGTGGGCTGATTTGTTACTAAGATAGCATTGCTGGTGAAAAGACTGAAGAAGATTACGCAAATTCTCCTGGAATATTACAAAGTATGTGCCTGTCTCAATAACCTGTGCTTTCTGATCCGATATTGTGACCAAGTCCCCTGAAAGCTGACTGTCAATAACAAGGGAGGAAAATAGGCAGGCCCAGTGGTGGAAGAAAAAGAGCATCCTGCCAAAAGAGAAAAAAAGATAGGCAAGAATCACTAGAGAAGCTTTTTGTTTCATAAAAGAGCATTTGGTTACTCTTGTTTATAGATCATTTTGTGTGTAAAGTGTCTTAAAAATTACAATAACTTTTATTCCTTAGCAAATATTCTTTCTGCAAATGCATGGCTAGATATTAATTTGTATTTTTTTTAATATTTACGAAATTCATGACAGCATTATATTATTGATGCAAACCCATTTGATACTAGTAAATGCTAAACACCTAATAATGTTTAATAATTGAAAAGAAATTTATAGGAAAATTTATGAACAATTTATTTTAAGTTGAGAAACTCCAGTATCTTTAAACTATGCCTGTATGTCTAAAGACAAAAAATCTGAAAGTTATTAAAGACTGACATAAGTAGGTCAATCGAAGCAAACCAGATCAGAAAATGACTGTCTCAGCATAGGACTTTTGCCATTGCTTTTTGTGGCTAATTGCCTTATCACTCCCTTTTGTATAGATACAACTTAAAAAAAAAAACCGGTTTCACCTGTAGTAGTAAGCAGCTGTGCTTCAAGCTGCTGTCCTTTTGGTAAAATACACAAATTGCTTTCAGATGAGTTTCAGATATATTATACTCTGCCTATCATGAGTCAGGTAGGCACTGTGGTAGGTAGAAAGGATAAAAATACCATTTTGTGTGTGGGAAAGACACAATTTCTGATCACAGAATCTTGTAATAGTATTGTTTCTGAGACAGGCACACAAACCATAATTTTACTATAATGTGAATATTACAAGAGAGTTATGACACGAATCTTCCAGCTGAGTCCTGAGAAATGAAAAAAATGTCAGATAGGTACAGAAAGCTGGGAAAGGTATGCTGGCCAGTGGGGCCAGCATGAGTAAATGCAGAACGCAAAACACAATTTAACAAGCTAGATTTTCATAAGGTAATTGATATTTAACTGTTTCCTAGTATCTCCATGGCATAGAGGTGTTTATTTTGGAAAAACAAAAACAAAACAAAAAACGATATATCTCTGTAACTACAGGTATAGCTAAATGTCTCCTTTGTAAGTAGCAGAAGGATATTTTAAATTAAAATTACGATGGTTTTGGCATTAAAATACTCAAAACATATATACCTACATTCTATGTTTAATGATTCATTTTTAAGTGACCTTCACTAGCAGGGCTTCTTAACTGAGAAGTGTCAGTACACAGAACTAACAAACTAAATTCTTGTTGGACCTAAGCTAGCTTTATGAGCAAGAAAGATTTTTGCTGAATTATATATTGCTTTAAAATTACCATTTAATTTGAAATTTCAAATTCTGGAGATCATTTCCCTAGATGTGTGCATAAGGAGATAAAACTGAGAGGAGAATCTGTCACTTGGCAACACTGTTTGGATCATGGATCAAGTGTGTTGATCCATGTACCGTGAAGACTGCAGACAGCATAAACTTAGGGGTTGTTCTATCAAGCCACAGGTCGTTTTTCACAGTTTAGACATGATAACTGAATGTATTTCTACAGATTTCTACATCAATTTTGCAGCATCATTTATATCAGAGGAAACATAAATAATTTATCTTTGTTAATAACGAACATCCGGGTTTTTTTGTTCCTCGCGTATGTGTTCATACACAAAGGAAAGGTTAACACCCAGACATATTGTTGCAAATGTGTGTGAGTATTCTTTGTGGACTGGCACCAAAAACACTATGCCTTTTGATTTTTAAACAGCAGGTCATTTTGAGATAGTCACTGAAAACAGATTTGGCCAAAATAATAAAGTATAGATGCAACTTAATACTTTACGCACAAAGCTGCAAACAAAAAGACATAGGCAAAAAACCTGCTTTTCAATACAAATAGTCTATTAAAGTAAAAAAATATAATTTTCTTAACAAAAGTATAATTTTGTTAGTTTGAATTCCTCACATAATTACTTGATTTCTTCAAAATCTTTTTAGTGCATAAACACAGTCAAGGCGAACATATAAAATATGTTTTCTAATCCATGAAAGTGAGAATTCTGCAAAATCACTTTGCATTATAGATACAATTTAATAGATATCATCAATTGTGGTTTATCGTCAGAACCACTAATAATTCTTCCATAGGGTTATGTTTATTGGTAAGAAGTTTAAAAATTGGAAATACTGGTACGTAAAGTGCTGTAGTTAATACGTCATGGTAAGTGATATCAGGAAGCAAATGGAGTTCTTGATAAAGAGCAAGAAAATTTAAAAGACTAATTTGGTGATCTAAATACTAATCCTTCTGCTTATGTAACCATGCAGCTCAATGTGTTTGGAGCACTAAATACGACTTGAGTGCTTGCTCATTTGATTGTACAATTTATTCTATTTGTATTTCTAGTTTTATTTCACCTTCATGCCTGAGAACATCTCTTGATTTATTAGTCTTGCTTGGGATTACTACTTTTAAAAAAGGATGCATTTATGAAGACAGTAATAGTAATAATAATAATAGTCTTAAAAAAGACCAAAAATTAATTTGAGCAATAATATATAATAATTGTTTGCTTCCCAATTTTTTATACCTTCTCAAATAGAGAGTAAGTTGACTGATATCTTCTTGAAACATGTGCTGCTGAAAAGCTAAAACACAATTAAAGTGCATGTTTGCAATCTCCTCGTTCCTCAAATCCCATGGATGTCCAACACCAGAACCTTTCTTGGATTCATGTAGGATATTCTGACTAAATCAGAGCGATGGTGGTGAATGCTTTCCAAGATTTCTTTTATTATAAAGTGAATGGAAAGGACATTTAATAATGTTATACCTGCCTGAAAAAAATGCCAGTTTTCATTAAGTCAGTGGCAATTAAATGCAACATTTGGTAAATAAATTGAACAAAGCATCTGGCTAGCCTGTAAGTATGAATCATCTTCAATGGAAGCACCAAATTATAGTAAAAAAATAAATAAAGGGATATAAAAAGGAAAATAAAATTCAGACATAATTAGGGCCATGAGTAAAAATAATCCAAGTTGATATGTGGCAACTTGTAATGCAGCATAATTTTAGAAAATTATTTAGTGATTGTGTAAATGTGACATGCCTGAAAAATGTTAATTAAACTGGTTTACGCAATGGTGGAGATGTATAATTATTTAGACATGCTCCCACAGTCCTTTGGAAGAAAATTGTAAATTCCAGCTCTAAAAGGCTCTTTGGATTATAACCCCTGGTGCTGAGGGTTGAATGCAAAGCCTTTTTTATCCACTGAAAATGATGAGATCCCGGAAGTGTCACAGGCTTGCCTCACTCTTCTCTGATTTCATTCACGCAGATTAGAAAGGGCAACTTGAACATCAAGGAGCATCTATATCTTTAATGCTTTCTCTTTTACCAACATCTTTCAGCACATTTAAGTCACGGAGGGAAGACAGCAAAAAGATACTAGGTTGGGTCTCAAAAGGAGTAATCCATCCATTGTATCTTTTAATTTATATGAACTCCTTATAATCTTAAAGACAGAAGAAATGGGAAGATTGTCTATCAAAATCCGGAACATTATTGCCATCATGTCTAAAACTAATACGTCTGCCTGAGATTGATTTCTGAGTCTTGGCCTGAATTACAGATTTGGGAATCAGGCTGTTGCAATAAAAATTAGAGTTGATGATAGAAGTATTAGTGGAAGGATCACTGGGATTTTGAATTGCAAATGTTATGGGCTGAAGGAGATTCTGGAGGTGTGATTAGTGAGCATGTATGTGCACACACACGTGCATCAAGGAACGGACTATTGAATCTTAAAGCAAGTCAACTTTGTAACTTATTGATTTATTTGGATTAAGTGTCTGTGAACAAAAATACTTTTGAGAATAAATCACATGCCATAGCAAGAAAACCTTTGCTTCAAGCAGATAATAGGACTGACAAGCCATGTATACCATAGTTCTAATGACATAGGCATTAAGAAAAATTGAAAAATTCCAAAACAAAATTTATGTATCACAGGATTTGGTCATAGCCCAGACTTAGGAATGAACTTCATCATATTTATACTAGCAAAGCGACACATAAGACTTGATGAATTCCATAGTGAGTTTGTATATTATATTTTGGTTTTCATGTGAAATTGTTTGGATTCTCATTATGCCTACCATAACCAGAATTATGAGCCTAAGTGAAGACTGAAGTATTTTGGAGCTCTGGTCCTTGCTACATGGGTTTAATTAGACTAGAAAATGCCCTGAAAGTGAAGCGAACCAAACAAATGTCAACTTTACAGGCACTGAAGTTGATTTCAAAATGTATGCATCATTAAATTAAAATAAAATAGTAACCATTCATTAGCCAATTACATTGCTCAATTTGAATATACAGGATTTTTCCTCCTAGATTCAAATTAGAAAATTCAGAGATGGTCAAAACAATTTTGAAAGAGCTTAGGTTTGTTCTGATGCCAGGTGGGGGTCTTCTTGAGGGAGGATTTCCTATGAAGAGTGTTCCAAGAACACTCCAAGTGTAAAGCCATAAACATTCATTTGTGGAGATGTCATATACTTGAAGAGAACTCGATTTTCTCTAGTTTAGTCTTCATAAAACTAGACTGTGACTTTCTTCTTGCACTTCAAAGCAGAATATAATCCTTGTTTACAAAATAAGCAAAACATACCTTTATAGCAATACACATTTTATCTTATCACACTATATTATGCCTAGGGAATTTCAATTAAATGGTACCATTAGTTTTCCCTTCAATTTTGGTTTTCTTTAGGCCACAAAGGGTTCAAACCTGGGTCTAATTGGCATAAATGTGGTGGGAATTTTACCACTATCTAAAGAACAAATCTGTTATTTTTATTATTGATTTTTGAGACGGATTTTTGCTCTGTCACCCAGGCTGGGATGCAGTGGTGTAATAGCTCACTGCAACTTCTGCCTCCTGGGTTCAAGCAATTCTCTTGCCTCAGCCTCCAAAGTATGTGGGATTGCAGATGCCTGCCACCATGCCTGGCTAATTTTAGTATTTTTAGTAGAGACAGGCTTTTACCATGTTGGACAGGCTAGTCTTGAACTCCTGACCTCAGGTGATCCGCCCGCCTTGACCTCCCAAAATGCTGGGATTACAGACAGGAGCCACCACACCCGGCCCGAATCTGTTGACTTAGGTTAAAAAACAATATATCCTGCTCTATCCTTATTGAACACCTATACTGATCATTGCCCAGTTTTCCCTTAAGTGCGTGTTAGAATGCTAGGGCTCTACTGAGAAATTTCAAAAACCATTTTAATTTTTTATTCATATAAATTTAAAGAGCACAAGTACAATTATGATACATGGATATCTTGAATAATGGTGAAGTCTGGGCTTTTACTATGTCCATCACCTGAATAATGTACATGGTACCCATTAAGTAATTTCTCATCACCCATTCCCTCTCACCCTCATACTCTTTCAAGTATCCAATTCAAAATTCTTTTAAATTAAGGAGTTAGTATTTAAAATACATCAATAGCCCATTTCAGACTGCTTTGTGTCAAATCACTTCCCCATGCTTTTATCCCTAGATGACTCAGTTGTCTTCACATTTTTTGTCTAGTGTAAAATTTTAGATTTCCCTGCATCTTGCTCCCCCTACTGCCAAGTAGGTGTATGCACTCCTTAAAGTAAAAACAAATGCCACATTCCAAAGTACTATATGCTTTTTCTATAAAATGCATACCCTTCCCTGTTGTCCCTGACCTCCCACCAAAATGTGAAGTGATATGGATAATAAAATTTTCTTTTTGTCACCATTGTTCCCATTAATAGCATAAGCTTACTCTGTATTCTTTCGGAATTCTTTCATGTAACTAGGCTCCCATCCTGGAAATGTGAACAAATGTCAGTCGCAAGACTCACCGCCAATTTTCTTTAACCAGAAGTACTAATGCCGGCCACAGTTCTCACCACTGTTCCTTCTATTCATCAATTTCTTTAGCAAACATTTATCATAGACCTTCTAATTTTCAGACCCTCTCTTTAAGAATGAAGATATTAAAATATGTACTTTTGACCTTGAAATGTCATAGTCTAATAGAGGACACTTACATGTAAACAAATAATTTCAATGTGTGACATGTGGAGGAGCATTTTATGAAAATAGAATAGTCAAGAATGTACATTTTCAGTACTGAGCTAGCTCTAAAAGCTTTCTCACCTGCAAAATAGGACAAGTGCCTACCTTAGAAGGTTTTTGTGAGGAGTAAATGGCACAAGGCATATAAGGCCGTGTGTCTGGCATATAGTGGGTGCTCCATAAGTGCCAGCTACTATTATTACTAGTTAATAATGACATGATAATAATCAGCAATTTTTTTGGTTTCCAGAAGTAGGAACTATTCTCTCAGTCACTCACCAGTTGGAAGTTTCTTCCCCTAGTGTGATACAGCATTTTGAATCATTCAGGGCTCACTCTGGAAGCAGAAGCACTATCTAGGGGACAAGAGATTTAGTTCAAGAATGGGAAGCTGTCTGGTCATAGGAGGATCTGGGGCAAGTGATGTTCCAGGAAGGAATTTGGAGTTTCAGAGAAGTCATCAACCTGAGAAGTTAAGCACATCCAAGCACCAAAATGAGGCTGCAAACTGAAGACGCAGAGAAGCCATTGGAAGCTGTGCTTCTGTATTGCTACCATCTCTGTGGATCTGCCACCTGGAGCGAGGTGGTGGGCCTGGGGCTGCTCTTATTCCGTGTGGTCATCCTACAGAAAAAGAGCTGACTGCGGAGAGGGGGAGAGCAAGGACAGGCTGGAGCCCACCAGCGCCACTGCATCTGCTGTAACCTCAACTAACACAATGATCCCCAAGGGCAACAACTGCTGTGCTGCTTCCACCTTCTTCATATTGGTCTTCTGACTGACTCTAACTCAGAATCCTACAGAGCGGTATATTCTGAGAAAATAGGTCTAACCTAACGAAGTCCACATGGTTAAAAAACACCGGAGTCCATCTGTTGTCAGCTTGGCATCCATATGCACCTCTTTAACTATATTTAATTTCTAAATAAGGACGTAAGCAGCATCATGCTTCTACCTAACGTGATGTAGCTGTCTCTCACACACCTGAAAACACAGCAACGCTCTCTACAAAAAAGAGTACAGGTTCAGTCTTCTTTAGTGATGCTCATTCTTGTAGCTAGTTCACCTCCAACCCTTTGCCATCGTGTAGTTTAAATATTGAGGTATATAATCAAGTGAACCACTATTAACATATCATAAGTTAGACAGCAGAAGAGCCAGAGTAAGGGAGAAAGAAATCAGTTTTCATATTTTCTATTCACTTCACTTTGAGCAAGCACATTGACTGATTGTGATTCCCTTTCTGGCAGGTAACCCAATCCTTCCTTCTTGAAAGGTCTGTGCCTGGAGCTGTTATGTTATATGGGGTTGGTGTACTTTTTCCTTACAGGACATAGTAATTCTAACAGGCACTATCAGGATCTCCTGCATTCTGGACAGCCTCCTTACCCACACTGTGGAGTAGCAAACCGATTTCCACTTCATAGTTAGAACAGTCACATCAGCTAGTACAGGCACTCCTTTCTTTGCCCAGATGACAATCTCAACTTCCAGTTTAATGGAACCAACACTTTGTGCTTCATGGAAGCATCCCTCTCTTGGGAACTAAGATCTTTAGACTAGCAGAGCCCAGAGTTGCAGCTACTGAAAGCAAAAATTTCACGTACTAGTGAAATTCACTTACTAGTCATTAGAGGTGACAGTGGGAGAAATCACTTCCATTTCTACCGCTTCATTATTAGACACGTGAGTCATAACTATGGGAAAAGCATCAAGGCATACTGTTTGCTGACTTGGAGAATATACCATATTCTAGAGAATGTTGCCCCAGCCTGCGAAGTGTTGCCACACAGCTGGTGTTACAACGAAGTCTTCAAAAGGCCATTCCATCATTCCCTCAGGCTAGTTGTTTAGATGACTGAAATTGGTTAATTTCATGAACATGAGCCCATTGACAAACTACATTTACTGTAAAATTAATTCTATTGGCAGAATCAGAACTATGTGGAATATCATGATGGTGAAAAAGACATTCTGAAATCCACAGATGGTGGTTTTGGCAGAAGCATTTCAGTAGGGAAGGCAAATCTATATCCAGGCTAGGTGTCTATGCCAGTGAGAATAACAGTCTCCCTCCCATGATGAGAGTGGTCCAATGTGACCAACCTGCCACTCATACTGGGGGCTTATTATTGTCTCTGCTGCCATGGCAACTTTGTTCATGAACCCACTGGGAAAAAATATAGTATGCATATACCCATGTTCATAACAGCATTATTCATCATAGCTAAAAGGTAGGAACAACTCAGGTGTCCATAGAGAGATGCATGGATAAACATAATGTGGGATATACCTGCAGTGAAATATTATTCAGTCTTAAAAAAGGAAGGAAATTCTGACACATGCTACAACATCGATGAACCTTAAAGACATTCTGCTAAGTGAAACAAACCAGTCACAGAAGAGCAAACACTTTATTATTCTAGTTATATGATGTCACTAGAGTAGGCAAATTTATGAAGACAGAGAGTAGATCAGAAATTACCAGGAGCTGGGGGAAGGAAGAAATGGGAAGTTGTTTAATGAGTACGAAGTTTCAGTTGGAAAAGATGTAAAAATTCTGCGGACAGATGGTGGTGATAGTTGCATAGCAATGTGAATGTACTTCATGCCACAGAACTGTACACATAAAAGTGGCTAATAAGGTAAATTTTATGTAATGTAGGTTTTACTAAAAATCTAGAGATGAGGTCTTACTCTGTCATGCCCAGGCTGGAGTGCAGTGGCGCGGTCCTAGCTTGCTGTAGCCTCGAACTCCTGGGCTCAAGTGATCCTCCCACTTCAGTTGCCCAAGTCACTGAGACTACAGATGCAAGCCACTGTACCTGGCTGTTTTATCAAAATGTAAAAAATAATTTAAAACTACAGTAAACAAAGGGGTGTCAGTTATCCACTCCTCAGTATGAATTAAGCCAGATACGTTCGTGTAAATACCTGTGCGTTAGGAACAAGGTTTAAGACTAAATAGGAGAAAACAAAGGTTGTAAGCCTGGCACCTGGGGTGCTACTCTAGGAGAGCACTTTAAGAGGGGGATAAAGTGGAAGGGGATGCTTAATTTATCAAAGATTAATTTATCAAAGTCTTGCAGAGTAAAATGGCAGAGGAGTATAGTAAATGCCACTTGAGACAGCTGCCAGACTTGCAGCTATTTCCTCCTTCATTTCACACCTGGCCTTAGCTAATTGACCCAGGTATTGACGCCGGATCTGAGCTTGGCCAGTCACATTTTCTTTCCTGCATGTTTAACATGCGGAGGAAGGAGAACCAGAGACGAAGAGCCCTTGAGATTGGGTCTTATTGTGTCAACCACAGTGCTCCAAATAGTCGGTCCCCAAAATCTTGTCACTGAGGTTCCTGAAGCTGCCCTGGCTTCTGCAAGGGTAAGCCTGATTTTGCTGTCATTGCTGTTGTTGTTAGATACCAGCAATAATTCCAGTTCTCCTTCCTCTCAATTTCTGTTTTGTTTTGTTTTTGCTTATTAGCTAGAGGTGGATATTGTGCTTACAATGAAAATACCTGAAACTTACATCAAAGCACAGGAGATTCCTTATTGCCGGAGTTCAGTGGGTATCTTCCTCCTCCTCACATTGCCCTTCATATTCAATGTTAGGAGTATAAGTGAGTGGCAAGTACACTCAGCACCCAATTAATAAGAATATTTTATTTACTAATTTTTATTGGGGTAAAATACACACATACATTTTACTATTTTAACCATTTTAAGTGTACAGTTCACTGGTAATAAATATAATTATGTTCCTTTTTTCCAGGAATTTTTGACAAAGTGATACCACCTGTTCTCATAACAAAGACTAAACATGTATTGAGTATCTTCACACACAAAAAATACTCCCAAGTCACAATCAATGGTCACTCAAATAATAATTGATAAAACTCTTCTAGAACAAACTACTTTGAACAGTCTCTTCGATTTTACTGTGAGAAGATTCAACACTGCTAGCCCTTTTTTTTGTCAAAGTGGCTCAATATAAGTTCAATGCTTCTTATTTGAGGAATAGAAACCCTATGTAAATTTAATTATCATCATTAGCTTACAGATCGCTGTAGTACTTATACACTTTACTCTGCTTTGAGGGTTTTTTAAGAGAAAGTCACACAGTAAGGAAAAAACAACAATAAAATTTAAATAGTATGTTTGTTGCTCATTTGCCTTAAAGACAAATGATTACTAAATGGAATTTTTTAGAATGTCTTTTACTGGATAGAGTTGACTTCCTCAGCAGCTTCATTTGAGGAAAAATTTAATTACAGCAGCACACGTTTTTCTGAAGCTCTCTAAGATAACATTTACCCAAACCTAGGCCTAATTCAAAATGCAGGTACAACACACACACGTACACACACTCACACATCTATTCTGTCTGCTGTGGTGAGCAAAGGTGGTTAGAGCTGGAGCCAGAGAATTGTGAACCAGTATTATTTCCTTGTGTCCATTGCCCTAGGTGATGGCTCTCAGAATACGGGCTCTGAAACAGCAGCACCAGCACCACCTGGGAGTTTCTTCCAAATGCAGATTCTCAGGCCTAGCCGTAGGACTGTTGAATCAGAAACTCTGGCGGTGGGACCCAGCAAGCTGTGTTCTAACAAGTTTAACAAATGCTCCAGGCGATTCTGAGGCATGCTCAAGATTAGGAAGTAAGACACTAGACTCTACTATGAATGCTGCTCAGTCATTTTTCTAAATGTTATCTTTTGGTTCCAAAAACTCTGACAAGGGAATATGCATGGATGAGGAGATAGGTCACTCTGAGTGGACAGTAACATCGACAACGAAACTGAGTATGTACTCCTTCTTGTGGGGATGGGAGGGCAGGGAAAGAGGAGGGAGAGGCTGTCGTCAGAATCACCTTAATTCCAATGCTTCTTCTGATTCCATCACAATGACTCATGGGGAAAACTCAGACTTACCCGAACTGCCAGGGTGCTAAAGGGATTTCAGAATCAGGTAGTTCATCTCTGCCTTCTTGGTTCAAGGTTAAGATAGGCTCATGACAGCCCCTGTGGGTGACTTTCTTCCCACTGATCCCATCCCCTTGAGTGCGCAAATATAAAGTAGAGCATACCCAGTGCATTTGTCCACTAGGGATGCATAACAAAATACTGCAGGTTAAGCGGCTCAGACAACATAGATTTATTTATTTTTCATAGTTCTGGAGGCCAGAAACCCAAGACAAAGCATCTGGCGGGTTTGGTTTCTCCTGGACTTCTCTCTGCAGCTTGCAGGTGGCCGTCTTCTCCCTGTGTCTTCATGTGGTCTCACAGAGGCGTGGTCTCTGTCTCTATGTCCAAATTTCCCCTTCATATAAGGACACTGGTCAGATTGGATTAGGACCCATCCTAATTATCCCACTTCAACCTAATCAACCTTTTAAAGGCCCTATCTCCAAATACAATCACATTCTAAAGTCCTGGGAGTTAGGACTTCAGCATGTGAATTTTGGGGAGATACAGTTCAGCCCATAACACCCAGAGAGAAATAAGTTCTGCTGGGGCAGCCTTCCATGAAGCCTCCTGCTTAGCTACCTTCTCACTGAAGACACCAAAACCTTCCCCATCCCTGTCACTCATTTATAACAATACCTGAAGGAATTCTTTAACTCGGGCTTTATAAAGACAATAAAAAGATGGAAAATGATTGATCAAATTTCATGGTATGAGAATGAAATAGACTTTCGAGATTTCATAAGTATGGTTATACTTACATGCACACATATAAAAGTGTTATGCAGTACAATTCCAGTATAAATATAACTTAATAAAAATTGGAGAAATTCTAAACTGTCAATCTAAAATGAGTGACAGAGACCAACTCTCCAAAGCAAAGAATTCATTCAGGAATAGCAAGGGATTGCAATGAAAGGTATGTGTGCTATGGCAGACCATAGGCACATCCAAGGGGAATGGGGAAAGTGAAAACTCTTAAGACAAAAAGGAGTCCGCAGAAGCTGTTTTGAAACAAACCATTGGTTACAGGGGCTTGTTGCGGGAGCTGACATTAGCTCATGGGTGGAGGCAGCTGTTGTGAGGCAAGTTTCTTTGTGCAACTGGCTTATTTGGAACGCTGCAGCTTTGAGGAATTCCTTGCGTAATTCCCATTATAGGCAGGCGTGCAGGAGGTCCCTCCGTCATGGCCTCCTGGCTTCATGTGTTAGGACTTGACATTGGTGACTCCACTTCGATACTGATAATTTTCCCAAAACTATTTGTGACTAAGTAAATTGTTGCTCTCTGAATTCTTTTTTCGTCATCCAGGTGTACTGTCCAGTTCTCATCACCTTTTCTGTGCCTTGCTGCACCGTGCAGGAGGGTCTCCACTAACAACGGCAAAAAGGACTTTGCCTTTGGTCTTACAATTGTTTCAAGTATGTAATGCAAATCCCCACACTCATTCACTGCTAAAAAGTTTTGCTCCTTCCAGGGAACTCTACTTCTTCCAGTGGACAGAATGCAAAACGCCTGCTGTCAGTTGCTTATTTCCCAGGAAGTGGACCTCTCTGTCTTGATGTAAATCAACAGCTTTCTCTATCTTTGTTGTGCTGTGGGGGTGGGAGGGTGATATAGCCCACAGCTTTTGGTTGGTGGAGTGACTGTCTTCATCTTGGTAACCCCTTGAAAACAGAGCCCAAGACAAGGATTTGCATGGAGATTGTTCATTGCCTTCTTCTACAACTGCCTTCCTGGCCAACTGTTGAGGGCTGGTAGTGCGAATGCCCTAACCTGTTGGTTTAGATCAAATAGCCTCAACTAGCTAAAGGCTAGACTCCTTACCTGCTCAAAAAGCACACAGTGCAAAATCGAAGCCCACACTTCGCTTAAAGATCAGGGCCTCTGAATTGGCCTGGAGATCTTCAAATGTTAATTTTAATCAACATATTTTCATTGGCACTAGGTCCTTGAATTCTCCAAGTATTATAATGGTATGGGAGTTGTGAGGAGCACTTTTAACTGCTTTAACCTCACACACATATATTACAGCGGGAGTGAATGGTATGTGGGTGCAGCACAGAACACCTGATAAGGTAAAGAGCACCTGTTTAGCAATTTCAATTCTCCTGCATGCTCTGTCCAATGGGAGCTAAGAACGTAAACCAATATGTTACTGAAAATAAAGTTTTAAATCATATGCACCAGAACTCCTGAAAACCGTGGCAAACACTGCCTAAAGAGACTAATACTGAAAAAAACAGAGGCGAGTACATAGTGTATGGAAAGAATGGGAAACCTAGATTTGGAGATAATTCCAGGTACAAGGAAACAGAGAGATGAACCCACAGAAAGAGTTGAAAAAGCCTGCAGTTTTCAAAGGGAAGTTCTTATTTTCCGTAACTATTTCTATAGCTGCTGCGTTTCTGCTGTTGTGATTATTTATAGACAGTCAAAAGAGTCTCTCTTTTTCATGTGTACGTTCCAATTAAAATCTGGCAGCAATTCATCAGACCTGTGAAGGCAATGCTGTAACTGTGTCAGCATCACAGATAACTTGTGCAACCTGGTGCCAGCTTCTCAAATTCAGTTTCTTGCTCAGTAAAAAGTAAATATTTGGAGCCTGTTATCGATAAGGTAAGCAGTGAAAGGGCTTGGCCATGGGACAAAATATTTTTACAAAAGTCTTCAAGGTGGTTTTCATTCTTGGTGTCTCTCCATATGTATCCGGTTCTGTAAACAAAAGTTCTACCCCAATGCTGTGCTCCTGCTTTGAGCAAAAATATTATTTCTGTGGAATATAAATTTTCTCTCAGCTTCTCACAGTTCAATGATTCCTGGCAACATCAAAGAACTGAGACAAGAAAATGAGATGCTTTCTGAACATAAAGAAGTCGGGTCCCTCAGTCTCTTTCAAGAAATAATGGTGTCAGCAACACCTCTCAGCTGAGATCATCATCATCACAAATGGCCCTAACCAGCTGGAGAAGCACGGAGTGGTTACAGCATGGGCAGACATGACATTTTCAAACCAGAGCACATCCAGCATTTGAAGATATTAAGATTTCTTGTTATTTTGTAATGATTACTGCATCCCACATACTTGGGGGAGAAGAGCAATGAAGTATAAGACAAACCTGAAAATAATTGTTGGGAAGAAATGATGGTTTAAATCATAAAGAGCACCTGTGAGGAATGCTGCTCCACAAATATTACCCCAAAACTGTGTGACTTGAGGAATGGCACAGGAGATGGATTTTTCTTTTGTGTGTAAACAAAAGCAAGATAAATCCCAACAAATTGCACAATGCCTCTTTCATTCTCATCCACATACGTGACCTCTTTTCCTTCTCTTTGGAATTGACCACTGTGATCATGTCCTGGCCTGATGGAGCCAGATACAAGTCAGTAACTGCTTCCCAAGGCTCACCTGTGTCCACATTCAGTGGCGGGGGATGGACTTCCCTTTCCTCAGCAGAGAAGTAGTAAGTCCACCCACAAGTTGGTATGTGAACTTATTATTATTCCAGCCAAGTAATTTAGTCCACGTGGGGATGTAAATTTATTCAAGCAGATTTGAGTCAGTGTTGATCTGAAAAGGGAGGTGTTGATACCAAGTACCAGAGTTCCCACCTAAAATAAATCCACACTTACCATAGATCAGTGGTTCTCAATGAGAAGTGATTTTTGGTTCCCCTGGGAACACTTGGCAATGTCTTCAGATATTTTTGTTGTCACAACTGGTGAGTGAGTGAGTGTGTGTGTGTGCAAGCATGCATGCATGCACTTGCTCTTGTCTAGTATCTAATTGGTAGAGGCCAGGGGTATTGTTAAATACCCCATAATACACAGGACAGTCCTCTCCCTTCCACCTAACAAAGAATTATTTGGCCCAAAATGTCAACTGGTGTTCAGGATGAGAAATGCTGTGATATGTTAAAGATAGCCACACATGTTTTTCAGTTTCTTTTATCAGGAATGGAATTTATTCCTGCCTGTGACTTGCCCTGACTACTAGAATGCAGTGGGTGTCATGTTCAAATGCCAGAACTGAGATCTCAAGGGGCCTTTTAGCTTCTGCTTTTGCTCCTTGGGGATGCTACCCTGAGACCATCACACCAGAAAGAAGCCCAAGATGAAAGTCCAGGAGACTAAAAGACCCATTTGTCCCAGATGCATCCACAAGGTCAGCAGACTGACCCCCTAGCCAACTCACAGCATGATGAGAAATAATACATGACTGTCTTAAGCCAACAAAATGTGGGCTGTTATACTATAAAGCAATAGATAGCTGAAACAGTTCTAATGAAAGATAACTAGAGTGTGCATAGAGCTTTCTTTCCCCAGTGTTTCCTAAGCGTTGGGTCATCAGATATTTCTCATAGGCCCAATGGAAGTGGCCCCCAAGAATGCAGCATCTAAAGCGATTGCCTCCTTTACTTCCACTGACACAACCAATCACATTGTGCGGGGATTTCTGGGAAAATCTCTCTTCACTGGTGAAAATATTCTAACTACCACTGGGTCTGGGTCTTGCTTTCACTTCTTCCTCTTTGTCTTGAGTCAGCAGTGACTGGGATGTGTTTAGGGGAAGAGAAGAGAATAGAAAAGCATTACAGTGCAGAATAGAAATCCCTGGGAAGTCATTTTGTGGTTGTATCCTTCTTGCATTCCACATTCGGTCCTTTGGAAAACCCCCAAAGAGATTGTGATTCCACCCAAAAGCACTAGGAGAACGAGCGGATCATATTCCTTAGGACATTGGAGCTGTCCATGAAGACAGTCCTTTGCAGTTGCCCACACCCCTGTGAGCTGTAAACTCAGCAAGATGCCAAGGACACGCTCCAATGTGGCCTTAAGGACACTGGGAGTGAAGAGAAGCACAGATACCTTCTGCACTCTTGTCGGGCAGAGGATTCTCAGCCCTGCAGGGGCTGACAAAGTTCTCTCCTCTCCTCTCTGCCTCCTGAGAAGCTCTAGTTCTCTACTCCAGCCCCTTCCTGAGAAGCTCTAGTTCTCTACTCCAGCCCCTTCCTGAGAAGCTCTAGTTCTCTACCTCAGCCCCTTCCTGAGAAGCTCTAGTTCTCTACTGCAGCCTCCAATTGTGCAGCGTAAGAAATCAGGTGCAGAGCTCCCTCCACCCCAACCTCCTGTCCCACATGAGCAAAACTTGTTGAAAGCTGGCTGCGGGGAATCTGGGGCTGAGGTGCTTCATCATCAACACTGAGCGTTTTCCGGTGCGGGGCTGACTGCAGTATGGAACAAGGAGGCCTCTGCGTTGTGAGGCAATCGTTTTGCAGAACAGCTGAATGAACCATGATTAACTGTAGCATCAAGTGCCTCTGCTCCAGCCCTGCTCTGTGCTTCAGGGCTGGGTGGAGGAGGCAGGGCAGTCACCGTCTTTCCCAGGGAAGTCTACAGAGCAGGGAAGGAGGCTCACTGATGTGAGTACGGAGCGTGAGGCACAGGGGGAGTCGCCGGCAGTTGAACCAGATCTTTGAGGGAATGAAAGAGACCAGCATGGGCCCTGCCAATCACGCATGGCGCCTGCGGTCAGGTCGCTTTCAGTTCCCTTGTGGGTCAGGGATTCTCAATCCTGGCTGCACATTAGAATAGTCTGGGATTTTTTTTTTTTTTTTTTGCTGATGTCTGGGACCCATCTCTAGAGAATCTGATAAAAATTATCTGAGCTGAGATCCTGGCTTCAGTGGCTACTAATGTGCACATATTTGTTTGTTACTTTGTTTGTGGGTGGAAAACAACTATTCTTTCGTTCTGTGTTCTGGATTAAGGCTCTTGCCTTCTTCAGACCTTGGACAGCTCACAGAGCGTTACACTCCCGGCCTTAGCGCCACAAAAAAAACTCACAAGAGTCCTACTGCGCCCTCTTGTGTCACCCATGATACCGCACAGTTCCTAAGGAAAACGTTTTATTACACAAGTTACCAACAGAGAAGAAAAATATACACAAACGAAAAAAATATACAAGTAACCTGCAGTCCTCACTGTTAGACAACATATGTGTATCTTTGCAGAATTTTTGATAAGTTTTATTCTTTACAAAATAGAAGATTGTATACGCTGTCTTGTTAACATTTTACTTAATAACCGTGAATATGTTTTCATGTAAATGAATTTAATTCTATGCTATTTTAATTGCTTGCGCAACTGAATAGCATTTCACATGCAATGGTAGTAAAAATATTTAACATTTATTGGGCACTTACTATGTGCCAGGAACTGTGGTTAGTACTTGGCATAGATAATCTCATTATATATGCACAGCATCCATATGAAGTAGGTATTATAATTATTCCCATTTCAGAGATAAGGACATCGACGTTAATTTTCCTAAGTGGTATAACCAGAATGCAACGTAAGCATTTTACTCTATATTACCAGGTACATTCAATTTATCTCTTATTGTTGTCATATTTGTTGTTTCCTTTGGAAATTGTCTTTCTCTCTCTCTCTCTCTCTCACACACACACACACACACACAAACACACACAAACACACACACAGGCCATAGGACTGTTTCCTTATTCCTTATGCTAGACTCTTGGATGGATCCACGGATCAAAAGGTACGAATTTTAATGGTTTTATATCTCTTACCAAAATTTCTCCAAAAAATGACATATTATACTCTCAGCAGAAGGCTAATGGAATGTATGTTGTGTATTATTCTGTTTCAAAAAGTACCAGCTTTAATTTCTAACATAGTATAGAAAATACTAGTATATACTATACTGGAATACACTATTTTACACACATGTAAACAGATGCGTTTTAGGATCTTAGTAATTTTTAAGCGTGTAAAAGATTTCGGATACCAAAACCTTAGAGCACTGCTGCACTAGGAAAAGAAACCAGAGTCCACTTCTACGCCCGCCACCTGCGCACTAACACCCTCTTCCCCTACTCCTCTCTTTTCGGTCCATAGACTCACCTTGGCTGTAGGAATCACTCTTTCCTGTAGGAAAGGGCTTTTTATTATTCGCATTTTTATGTCCATCCCTCACTTGTGTCAATAGGTGTGGCAACCATGAAGCCCTACATTTTCAGATACAATTTTGTTCCTCTATGACTCCCTCTTAGCTTTCCAAGAATGCTGAGATAGGGTCAGCTTGTGTCCAAGGAGGAGCAAAATGGTGCTATGGAAAGAGAACTGGGTGTGAATAGCACTTCTATTAGTGACCAGTTTGGAAACTATGGGTAGGTTACTTAGTGGCTTTAATCTAAGTTACGTATCCATAAAAATGAGAACATTATCTACATTTTTAGGGTAGAGAATATTAAATGAATTAGATATTTAGTACCAAGCTAGGCAGAGAACAGGAATTGGACAATGTCTAGTATTTGCCTGTGTCTGTATTCATCCTTTCATTTTCAACTTCTTTTATGCCTTTGTGTTTTATATATGGCTTTTGTAAATATCATATAGCTGGATTTTTAAAATATCCAACCTGACAATCTCAGTATAACTGGAGAGTTTTATTCATTAACTTGCTTTTCTTTTTCATTTTACCACCTACACATACATGCTTCTTCAATGTATTGTTTAGTCTTGGTTTTTTGAATTTACAAAAATGCTATCACACTAAATTGACTCCTCTGTGAATTTGCTTCTTGCACTCTCCATTATGTTTTGGGATCATGCATGTTATTGTGTGAAGCTATAGTTTATTGAATTTCTTCAGTGTGTAGCTCATTCTGTGACTATATCAAAATCTATCTCTGTTGTATTGAGTTAGACATCTGGATTACCTCTGCTAGCATATATATATACACACACACACGTATATACACATGTGTATATATATACACACATACATATATATATATATTCATTCATTCATGCTAGTATGATGAATACTCCCATGAGAATGTCTTCCAGTGCATATGTGCAGGATTTTCTAGAAGTGAAATTGCAGACCCCAGGGTAGACATATGTTCTATTTACCAGGCAGTGCTACACTGTTTTTTTTTTCTTTTTTACCTCTGTGACATATAATGATTTTGTGTAACAATTATAATTATTAATGATTACATACACTAAATCATATCAGAATTATAGGAGTTTCCCATTATTTTGAAATACATACCAGTAACATATTTACACAAATACAGCTCAAAGAAAGTCAAACACAATTTCATATTTGACAATGCTTCTTGTGTGATCTTTATACTAAATAAGCCAAATTTCACCCTTTGCATTCTTTGCATTAGTGTACTATTAATGTCAACCCCAATTCTTAATGTATCCAATCTTAATCAGTTTGACCATAAGGTAAGATTCTCATAAACCTTTTATAACCCGTTACAATTTTCACTAAAGAGCAGATCAGAGTTCTAAAAACAACTCTTAATTAATAAATTATTATTGTTTTATAATTTACAATTTATTATTA
>NW_016804410.1:1394915-1418573 GCF_001698545.2 Rhinopithecus bieti
ATATAATATATTATAATATATTACAATATTATATTTTACAATATACTATTATTTATTTTATTGTGTGTTACTATTAATTAATAATTAATTTTATTTATCTTATTTTTATCTGCTTTTATTTTAATATTCAGTTTACAGAAAAACTGAATAATACCCCTTTAACTTTAGCAAATATGTTCACACTGAGAATCTCTTTTACAATTAATTCTTTATAAACCTTCCACAACTTGTTGAACCATTTAGATACTTTCTATCTCACTTAAAACAATCCTTTAACTCTCTAAACATAAGAAAGAAATCCACATTCCCTTGCCTTCTTATAGTCTCTTACTAAAAGTACATTCTGCTTTCCTTCCATGCCTTGCCTATAGAACTGTTTCTTTAGTAGTCTCAGATACATATTACAATGTTAACTCTTAGCAAAGTTTACTTTTGGAGAAAAACCTGGTTAGTAAGCAATTGTGTGGAGCCTAGGACATCAGACACAAGTGCAGATAAGGTCTGACTCTTTCCAACATAGCCAGCGGGCATGGCTAACTCCACAAGTCCCCAGGCCATATCTAGAATCTCATAATCCAAAGTAGGTAAACTGAACAATTGTTAAAACTTAAAGCAGCAGTTTATGAACTTAAAGCATGTAGGAAAACTAATATCTGATCTGCCTAATTTAGATCAAATGTCTAAATTTTGAAGACATTTTAATTTTACCAATAATCTTTAAAACTGTCTTATTTCCCAAAGCTTACTAAAGTCAGATGAACCAAAAGGCACTGTAGTTTTTTTTTCCGACAAAATATTTGATTTAAGCTCTTATTACTTTTAAACCAATTAATCAAAACTCTTTCACATATAAACAGCACACACACAACACATGCAAATAGACAGACAGAAGAAGATCCAGTAGTTGTATGATTTTTCATTCACCAGTTTCTTTCTCTTTTTTAATTTAATTTTTTAAATGTGCACAACATGCAGATTTGTTACATAGGTATACATGTCCCATGTTGGTTTGCCGCACCCATCAACTCATCATTTACATTAGGTATTTCTCCTGATGCTATCCCTCCCCCAGCTCCCCACCCACCAACAGGCCCCAGTGTGTGATGTTTTCCGCCCTGTGTCCAAGTGTTCTCATTGTTCAGTTCCCACCTATGAGTGAAAACATGCGGTATTTGGTTTTCTGTCCTTGTGATAGTTTGCTGAGAATGATAGTTTCCAGCTTTCTCTGTGTCCCTGCAAAGGACGTGAACTCATCTTTTTTATTCCACAGTATATATGTGCCACATTTTCTTAATCCAGTCTATCATTGATGGACATCTGGGTTGGTTCCAAGTCTTTGCTATTGTGAATAGTGCCACAATAAACATACGTGTGCATGTNTATGAGTGAAAACATGCGGTATTTGGTTTTCTGTCCTTGTGATAGTTTGCTGAGAATGATAGTTTCCAGCTTTCTCTGTGTCCCTGCAAAGGACGTGAACTCATCTTTTTTATTCCACAGTATAAATGTGCCACATTTTCTTAATCCAGTCTATCATTGATGGACATCTGGGTTGGTTCCAAGTCTTTGCTATTGTGAATAGTGCCACAATAAACATACGTGTGCATGTGTCTTTATAGAAGCATGATTTATAATCCTTTGAGTATATACCCAGCAATGGGATCGCTGGGTCAAATAGTATTTCTAGTTCTAGATCCTTGAGGAATCGCCACACTGTCTTCCACAATGGTTGAACTAATTTACACTCACACCAACGGTGTAAAAGTGTTCCTATTTCTCCACATCCTCTCCAGCATCTGTTGTTTCCTGACTTTTGATGATCACCATTCTAACTGGTGTGAGATGGTATCTCATTGTGGTTTTGATTTGCATTTCTCTGATGACAAGTGATGATGAGCATTTTTTCACGTGTCTGTTGGCTGCATAAATATCTTCTTTTGAGAAGTGTCTGTTCATATTCTTTGCCCACTTTTTGATGGGGTTGTTTGCTTTTTTCTCATAAATTTGTTTGTTATTTGTAGATTATGGATATTAGCCCTTTGTCAGGTGGGTAGATGTCTCCATGTCTTTCTGGATTCCTGCTCTCACTTCACTTTGGGGATGTAAGGATTTATTAATCTTATACCATCTCATATTCCATATTTTGTGCATTTAAATAATTTATTTTTGTCTCATCCAAACTTCTACTAATTTGCATTGAAAAGGTCATCTCGGGTATCAAATCATTTATAAATACAAAAATTAGCTGGGCGTGGTGGCAGGCATCTGCAGTCCCAGCTACTTGGGAGGCTGAGGCAAGAGAATCGTTTGAACCTGGGAAGCGGAGGTTGCAGTGAGTTGAGATCGTGCCACTGCACTCCAGCGTGGGAAACAGAGCAAGACTTTGTCTCAAAAATAAAAATAAATAAATAAATAAATAAATAAATAAATATCATTTATACAACCAGAAATAGAAATCCTAGACTTGTCCCAAGCTTCTTGCTTTGTGCCTTCTATCTGTCCTCCATTTTCCGTAATTTTTTTGTTTTTTTTTTAATTGTTTTGTTTTTATTTTTCCCTTTCTCCTTGTACTGATTTGTGATTCACTGTTTCTATGTTTTCAGTATTTACCCTCAAAATGTTACCTGCATCTCTACTTTAACTTTGCTTCTGAATAATAACAAGGCTTAGAAGATTAAATCCAATTACACATCTTTCAACTTATGTGGTATAAAAAAAAAAAAATCAGTATCTTAGCTCATTATTTAATTTCACAATTTAAATACTTTAGTTTTCTATACAAATTTTTTTCAGGCCAGGTGCGGTGGCTCACGTCTGTAATCCCAGCACTTTGGGAGGCCGAGGTGGGAGGACCACTTGAGATAAGGAGTTTGAGACAAGCCTGCCCAACATGGTGAAATTCTGTCTCTATTTAAAATACAAAAATGTGCCAGGTATGGTGACCGGTGCCTGTAATCCCAGCTACTTGGGTAACTGAGGTAAGAGAATCACTCGAACTCAGGAGGCACAGCAGGTATATAGTTATGAGTTGCCAGTTGTTGTTTTCTTAGCACTTTGAAGGTGTTATTTTCCAGTCTTTTAGCTTCTATTATTTCTGCTGTGACCCCTACAATTTTCTTTTTCTCCTCTATCCGCCCCCCTATGTTCTGCACTTTTTCTTCTCAAATACTGATGACATTTATGTTTCAGGCTTCTCCTTGTGTCCTCCACATAATCTTTTCTCTTCAAATCCTTATCTCCAGGCTGCATTCTGGGTAACTTGGATTTATCTTGATGTTTATTATTTTTTCCCTTCTTTCAGGAGGTGCAGGGCTTCCTTTTAAATTGAACTAAAGTATGATATTAATTCTCTCTTCATCTGTGCGTAACATGCTGTCTAGAACATTTCAAGAATTACACTTTTTATTTCATCTGCATTTTTGATAGTCCTTAGTTCATGCTTATTTTTAAAAATTCTGTATTTGATTGTGATAGTTCTTTCCTATTTCAAATCTGATCATGCCAATCATCTGAAGTCTTTGTTCAGGAGGTAAAATATGCTGATGAATTGCTTTTGCGAACTCTCACTCTGCTGGTTTGTTTCCTTAGGTGTGCGATGCTTGTGTGTTTGACTATGTTTGACCACACAATCCATGAGAGTTCTGAGTTCCTGGGTTGCTTTCCTCCACAGATAATGTGCCTACAAGGAACTCTGAACATTTCAACTTTATCCACTTTCGGAGGTGGGTCCCAGGTCCAAACCTACTCCTGGTGTGGGCATCTGACCCCAGGAAAAACCCAGCTTCTTGCTATGCTCAAGTGCAATCGCAGCCCACTGTCACGTTCTCTTGTTTGCAGTCGTTTTTGTTTGCTTGTTTTGGCCTTGAAAACTCTCTGCATTTACTTATGAGGTCAGCAGTGCTTGAAAAATCGTGCTTTTTATAATCTATTCAGAATCTATCAGTACTTTAGCTAATCGACTCTTCATAATGTCTAGTCTGCCAGATTGTTAGATGTCAGAAGTCTAATAAATGACAGTTATTATTGATTCAGAAAATATAGCTTTTATACCACGGGGCCACGTGGGATCCAGTCTTGGAGTGTTGAGAAATTAATACACAGTTATTCAAAGAGGTTGACAAATATAATTGATTGCTGCCGAGCTACACAGATTTTTGAATCAGCATTTTAGAAATTGGAATTAGGTCTTCATAATGTAAATTTGTTTTGACACAGCTGCCATTTCAGATTCAAATGACAGAATTTGGTCTCAAGGAAGCAGCATACACTGTTCAGTGGTTCAACAAGGCAGTACTGATGCCACTGATAGCACGGCTTCCTGCGGCAAGTCTTTCTGCCAGTTCACATCAAAATATGCATCTTGCATGACGGAAAAAGTGACCCTTTCGCTCCCCAAGTTCATTTTCTTATTGTCTCCTTCTCTCTTCTTGCTGGCTGGCAAAACTACATCTAGATCTTAAGTTTAAACCCCAAAGGGGAGCAAACCATTAAGAATCAAAGGGGTGCTTATCTGAGAATCTTAATCCCACCAACATCAGAAATTTCCAAGACAGAAAAGAAAAGAATGTGCCTTTTCAGTGGGAATGAAAATGGTTTTGTAGTGTTTCCTGTGTGCTAGAATAACTAATCCAGTGGATGTCTTCATAATAAGATGCACCCTTCTATTTTCACTCATCTCAGATATGAATTATTAAAGACTGTCTTATTGTTCCTCTGTAAGTCCTGCATATAATGTAGAACTCATCTTGAAGAAAAGGAAAAACTGGAAGTAACAAAAAATAATAATAATGCATCTGGAGCTTATGACTCCCACCCATTGTTAAAATCACTTCTTGTACTTTTGTACCAAAACATTTTCCCCATTTTATTTCCATCTTGTGCAGAAGGTAATCACCCTTCAGAGACACCTGCAGGGAGAGGCTACGAAGATGTCTGATAATTTTTAATGTGTTTGTCTGTACATTTTCTTTCCAACATTCTAATAAGTCAAGCACATCTGCTGTGAAGCATCAGTGGAGGATGACTTCATTAAATATTAAATACTGTTTTCTGCCTTTACAAATGTTTGTCCTACACAAAATCCTCAAATGGTAGAGGCATACAGGAGGGTCACAAAAATCTTTATGAACCTCAAACTGCCCCTTGCAATAGGCCACCCACTGAGATGCTGTTAGTTTCTTACAAGCAGTTAACCACCTGTTGCTTTTCCCAGTTGAACAACTGTTATGATAATATCTCTGCATAATCATTTTAATGATAACTTGAGAAAATATATTTGTTGACTAGAAACAATCTTTAGGATGTGTAAAACTCATTTGTACCACAGCCGATCATTCAAAATGGAGAAAAAAAGTAGACATAAGCCTTATATTGCTTTTCCCAAAATCTATTTCTTTGCCTTTACATATATAATCAGAAATATAGATTTCAATCTATTTTATATTTACTTTGGAATCTTCCCATTCTATAATTTTAAGCCCTATGAAAATCTGAGACTATTAGTTTTCTTTGTAGTGCCATCTGCTGGTCTAGTTATTCTGACTGGGTTCTAGTTTGTTCACTAGAGAAAACAGGGTTTTCATACAATGAAAAATCTTCACGCAGAAATCTTGCTAAAAGATTTTTATTTCACATGAACCTAATTTCATTATATTTGAATTTGGAGATCTTTTTTACTTAACTCCCAAAGTTATAATTATCATGACTTAAAGTCATTTTTATGTATATCCATATCTATATTATTTTACAGTATATGTTATTGTATTGAGGCTGACAAGTTGACTTTTCTATTTCCCTTGAAGTTACAAAAGTTTGGAAAGTTAACATTAATGTTAATTACTTAAGTTCAAAGAAGGAAATTTTAAGGTTACAGAAAAAAATTGATAGCTTGAACATTTTATATGATTTCAGTCAACTCTTTCCAACCTCAGAAAAAAAACATTTACACTTACTTTATACACTATTAAAAAGGTAGGTTTTGTACTGGCGAGTCTTGGATACTTTCTGCAAGTTACGTATCTAGTTATAGGCAATTTTGTTCTGATTTTCTGTAGTCTATGACAGACACCTTCCAAAATCCCAGATGTTCATTTATTGTATTGTTTCAAATAGATGTCTACCCACAATTTGCAATCCATATGGCTTTCCAATAAAGGGTATTTCTCCAGCTCTGTGCTTGCATCCAGCTCTGGAGGGTACCCAGTGGTTTGCTTGCTGTGCCTCTGGCATGCTCACCATCTCAGTGGTTAGCCGAACACTGGAAAACATCCTCTCTTTCCTCCGCTCGCTGATGAGATATAATTTATGTTGATTCAACTCTTCACAAATTGCCATCTGTCAGCTTTGTTTTTTCTAATCCCTCATCTCCTTCCTCCATTATAATTGGTCAAACTGGCAGAAGCTCAGGTATTGGCTTGGAGGAAAGGCTCTCTGTCAACAGAGAAGATCTCATTTGAAATCCACACTTCACTCATAAATTGCCTTCTTTTCAATCTTAGCTGTGGCAATATTTTCATTTGGTTTCTGATTATCCTCTGATTCACAGGAAATAAAACAGCAGCACCCACTGACATCTCTGGCTTCTGAAGACGGGATTGAGAAGCAATTTGGCATCCATATCTTCCAAATAATCTGTCTTCCTTGGTATTCTCTGGTTCCAGGAGCCAGACATATGGAATATTCACAGTGAGAATACCCAGATTCCTGCTTCTTTGTGTGCCTGGGGCACAGATCGATTTTACTGAAGATTTTTGTCCGAAAGGGACTAACTTCTTGTTCTTTACATAGATCTTTAAAAAATCTTTCTATAGCCCTGAAATATAGGAAAAGTCATTTAATGCTAATTAGAAAGTAGACAAGCACCATTTAATTAATAAGAATATTAAAACATGATGAAAATCTTCATGTCAACAGACTAAAATTAAGCATAAGTAAATCTTAATGTTTTCAAAAGTGCTTTCCTTAAGCCGAAATTTCTCAGCCTTGACACTGTTGACATTTTGGGCCAGTTATTTGTTGTGTGGGTCATCCTAGGCACCACGGGATGTTTAGCAACAACCCTGGCTTCTATCTACTGGATCCTGGTAGTACCCCTGTCCCCCAAGTTGTGGCAACCAAGAATATCTCCAGACATTGCCATATATCCCTTGGTAGATAAAGTTACCCCTCCAACTGAGAAACAAAATCACTATATATGAACATTAATGAAAGAAAAATACCAAAATATGGGGGATTATCCAGAAGTTCAGGTAGTTTTATTTAGCTTTCAAATGACCACACTGTAAGAACAATGTCAAAGGAATTAAAACGTGACACAAAACTATAGAATTTCAAAGTAGAGAGGAATATAAAATATTTCCTCCAGAAATGAAGAGCTAGGATGTAGCTGATGACCACAGACTCTGGACATCCTCCCAGCAAAACCTGAGGCCTGAACACAGGACTTATTAGTCAAATATTCTAACAGAGATGTTTCCAATGACATTATTTTTTATTTTATAAGAAATCAAAAACCTGTGAAAACTTGTGATGGATTGCTGTTAGTGGCAAACTGCTTTTAAAACCACTGATCTGATGTATACAGTCTGAATGGTAAAAGAAGGAAAAGTCTCTAATGGGTTGTGTTAATGTCATGGTTCTTGGCCACAAGCCTTCTGAACACATCCTCATTGAGGACCTGTCTATACTTGAGTTTTATGCATTTCCTGGAAGCAGAGTCCCTGTGCTCAAAGTATGCATCAAATTACCTGGCAACTTGTTACAGTGTTCAACCTGACCCCCATTAAGCATGGGAGTCATACATTTGTAGTTGTGAGGAAGCTTTTCCAATGGGTATGTTAATACACACCATGGCATTCTATTATAGCCACTTTCCTTACTTCATGCAGTTGGATGTACCATAAGCTAAATCACGCCCTTGAAATATGAAAACTCATGCAATACAAATTTTATATAACATGGTTAGTTCTGAAATAGAAGTGTTAAGTCCAACCCAAATCCTTATGTTATAAAGGAATTACATTTTAAACAATCATTCATACTGTATCATATCTGCTACTCACACTAGTGCCTGACTTTGTAGCTTAGGGCTCATGGAATCAATCATGCCTGTTATGATTGGTGGAGACAATATATTAGAGCAGTTAAAACCATGGGTGACCAGACTTTGCTGACCTGTTTCTGCATCTATAAAATGGAGAATAATAATAGTTCCCTGTGCCTCCTAGGTTTGTTATGAGGGTTAAATGAGTTACTAGATATGAAACATATAGTTTTTTTTATCTGGCATGTAGTAGTAAGTGCTCAATAGTTCTTAGCCACTAGTATTTTATTTAATTACATAATAAATATTGTTATGGGGGCCACCAGGTGACTGTTATAGTCTCTTTTACTCCAAATACTTCAATAGGTAACCTATTGAAGTAGAAATAGGGAAATTAACACCTAAGAAAAGTGGTTAGCCTTCTTAGAAGTAACCCAAGACATTTTGAGTGCTTGATAGAAGAGATTGGCAAACTCTTAGGTAAAGTCACTGAAATTTTATAGAGAAATGTAGAACCGATATATTATATCCTAGCAATGACCAACAGAACATTGGAAGTCATCTTGGAATACGTAAAACAATTTAAGAAGGAGAAGGAGGTGAAACAGCAAGGATTTCAGTTTCTTTCCAACAGTGATCAGGGTCTTAACAAGCAGCTGTACCAGTTCTGATCTCTGTGGTGGGTAGATGGTGGAATCTGCCACACTGGACTATCGCAGCTGAATTGCTGGGTTGCTAAGAAATGCTGCTGCTCTGATTCCTGCTTGCCAAAACCACCTTCTGAGAATCACGCGACTTCCCATGTAGACCTCCCACTGGGACAATACGTCCTGGCATACACACATTGATGTTGTGGTCCACCTGGAAGTTATAGGGCTGACTGTAAATGACACCTCTGCATGCTTTGGGGGTTTGGTGAGTCTGTGACAGTTCAGAAAATGCTTCAAGAATGAGAAGCAGCACAGGACATGCAAAGCTAAGAACTCGGTCTCTGAAGATTGATCTGACCCATGGCGTTTGTACAGATCAATGTACTTTAAGTGATCTCTAGCTCAGTGATCTCAATATCTCTTCAAGGCCTAAATACTTTGTTCTTTGCCACTCACTCAATGTGGGAACTGACTCTGTTAGTCTTACTGGTAATTATAATTATTGACAGAGTGAGGATTCTAGGCTTCTGAACATGGTCATCCCTCTCCCTTAAACAGTGAGACACTGAGTAGCAATTTAATTATGAAACATGTATACATATGTCTATAAAATTCACTGCATTACAGAATTATGAGAAAATTGTTTTCTATCTTTGGAGGGTGAAAGGCCCTAGGAGAAGTGTCTAAAAATATCTGAAAGATATTTCTAAAGTGAAATTTTACTGCACTGAATACCTATAAAAGAAAGTCAATTGTTAAGTGTTAAACATTTTAAAATCTTAGCACAAAAGAGGTAGCAGATGGCATAAAAATATTTTGAATGTCTTGATACTTAGAAAGGTAATATGAAGTAGAAATGTAAGAATTATTAGCTATTAGTCCAGGAGAACTGTTCAAATACCACTACATGGTGCACCATCATTAGGAACTTCCATAGAGGTTTGAGATTTGGGCTGGCAATCTTTCTTGTCACATAACTGCCATTACTTTCCAGAAGCTTATGTCCTACAGTGTAGTTTGGCATTCTATTACATGTCTGTCGGGTCACAGTAGTGAAGAAGAAAAGAAAAGAAGGAAGGAAGAAAGATCATTATTAGGGGGAAAAACCAACACAAACGTATATGTTCACTGGTGGCCTAAAACAGGGTCAAAATGACCTACTCTACAGGTCAAAGAGCATTTGTCTCAAGACTATGAGGTGAAAGGAGTGTGTGTGTGTGTGTGTGTGTGTGTGTGTGTTGGGATGGGGGACTGTGACTTCATGTTCTTCCGAAGGTTGCTTGGTGCCTTAATTTTTTATAAAATATGCCAAGGCTGTAGACTAGGACCTCTTAGCCAAGGGGATTTTCATTCTGGCTGTGGAAGAACACTTTTCAGAAACACTAGTGCTTGGAGACTTCTACCAAATTAAGCTGTATAAATTGTGATTTTTGTTTTTGTAAACTAATAGAGAGCTAACAATGCAAAGAAGCTTAAATTAGTTGAATTTTGGAAAGTGATGAGTCCTTGACAGGAGATGAGAGACCCATGACTTCTTTCTTACCTGTGGAGTGGCAGGAAAGGTAGGAGCCCTCTGTAAAGGGGAGTCAGGAGAAGCCAGCTATAACAGTCTGCTCCGGCTGGCATGACAAGCACCACAGGCTGAGTGGAAGTCCCAGCTCAAGGTATTGCAGGGTTGGTTTCATCCTGATGTCTCTGTCTTTGGATAGTAGATGGCTGTCTTCCTCCAAGCCTCCACAAGTTCTTCCCTCTGTTTGTGTCTGTGCCTTAATGCCCTGTTCTTAGAGGGACACCAGTCTTATTGGATATGGTCCTGTCTACCATTATTACTTCTTTAAAGATCTTATCTTTAAATACAGTTAATCTCTGAGATGCTGGGATTAGGGATTCAACATATTAATTTTGTGAGGACACAGTTCATCCCAACACCACCAGCCCAACTCTTAATGAGCTTTTAATAGCCAGAAGTGGGCTGCTTCACACAGTCCACACAGTAAATTTAGTATAAGTCTAAGATTTCAAAATAAAATGAAAAAGAAAAAAAGGCGCCAAAGAATCTAGTGGAAAAGGTTGACAATATCTTTGTAGAGACAATTTCCACAAAGACATAGAAACTGTTTAAAAATAACCACATAGAAATGCCAGAACTAAAAAATACCAATTGCTGGGTCTTACCCATCAGAAATCCTGATGTAATTGGTCTGAGGCTGAGTACAGGCAGTTGGAGCAAAGTGTGTGTGTAATTTCCCAAGTAATTCTAATTATAGCCAAGGTTGGGAACTATTGGGCTAGCCTAATCAATGAGCATTAAAATATAAAGAAATTATATAGGGTGTTGTGGGTCCCTAAGACTACTCTAATATTTGGAGTTTCCCTAGAAGAACTCAGGGGGATCATTTAGTTTGAATCACAGCTAAGATTCCTTCCAGCAACATAGTAAGGATATACAGCCAGACTGTAAGAGAAAAAGCCATGGTGGAGTCCTGAGAAACCAATATGCAGGCTTCCTTATGCTTTCTCCCTCCTGCGAGGGGCCACCCAGGAGCATGCTTCTTTCTCCAGCAACAAGCATCTGCTGATTCTGCCCAGGGAGGCCCATTAGATAAGCCAAGGTTCTCATTAGAAAAGCCCAAGGTTTTTATGGGGAACTGGTCACATAAGAACCCTCTGCCTAACATGTACCCAGTTCAGACTCCCAGAAGGAAAGCAGGTGTTCAGCGTAAAACCACATTGCATATAGGCACAGGCAGCCACTCTTCTTAGTTAGGAAAAGTTGAAATCATTGTAAGGAACTGTGTACCAGTCAAATTCTCCCACGCCAGGCAAGGGACAACCCCAGTCCCCATGGTAACTCCGTGGCGTGGATATTATCTTACTTAATAGATGATGGAATTTGAAGCTTAGAGATTTTTCTTTTACCCCAAGAGATAATTTACCCCAATATCACAGCCAAAATATAATTATCGAAACCCACAGTTCAGTTCTGAAACTTTCTGTTCTGAATCCTCGTTTCTTTTCATTGAAGTTAGAGATAGATAATAGTTTTCCCTCTCTTTACCAGAGAGCATTTTTGAGCAAAAGAGACGATGTCTTCACAAATACCTAGAAAGATATTATGCAAATCCTATTTTTTCCATTGTTATCATCAATGTAGGTAGTTTTAACAAAAAGAAGGGCCTCGGGTGTATCAATAAATATGACATTTGAACAATCAGCTTTAGGGGTTTCCTGAATCTCTTTTCTATAACAGCAGTATATGAAAGTATAAAATTTCCAAACTATTGTTAGTTTGCTTTTTATTTTAAATATAAGTATCTGGGAATTTTCTTTTCATACATTTGTTTCCTCTCATTCCTGGACCATGTGAAATTTTTTGTAAGCAGTTACACGATTCAAACCTGCTGACAATTAACCAACTTGTACAAAACATGTGCTTCTACAACATCCCTGGTAGTTCTATTTCAATAACCATTAAACTCAATTTTACTACCAAGATTCCTACATGTTTGTCAGCACCTGAAAACCAAAAGGTGAAAGAAAAGGCCTATTCTATTCTCTACTGGAACAAATCCCCACTTTGTACCATGCCCTAGAGGGCACCCATGGTCTCTCCCTGGATCTGGGAGCAGGACTTGGCTGGCTGATCCAGAGAGGAGGCTGCTGTAAAAACTTCAAAGAGGAGCCATCCTTGTGGTCCTGTTCTTGTGGTAGAATCATCTCTTATGGGACAAGCCATGGCTGCTGCAAAATTGATGTCGATGGAAGCAAAGATGCTGATTTAGAATTTCCACTAAGTGATAGCCTTAATAAAGAACCTAAGTTTCTAGAATAGGAGTCGGCAAACTTACTGCAAAGGGCCAGATAGTAAATATATTAGATTTTGCAGGCCATATAGTGTCTGTCTCCATGACTCAGCTCTGCTGTTGCAAGTAGCCTTAAACAATACACAAACACACGGGCATGGCTGTGTTTTAATAAAACTTTATTCACCAAAACAGGCAGCCAGTTGGATTTGATTTACAGGTTCCAATTTGCCAGCACCTGTTCATTAGCAGACTTTGCTATCTGTGTGCTTTCCTCTAATTTAAGATATCCAGGGAATTGTTAACTTCTTTATCTGTAATGTACCTAATTATTCCTTCCTAGAGCATAAGCACAGTCTCCATATACAAATATGGGAAGTGGCATGAGATTGGTTTACATACTTAATTTTCTTTATAATGGACATCAGTCCTCATCATTCTTAAATACGGAAATGCGGATGGAGCCTGTGTGTATTAATCAACAGCACAAGAACCACTGTACCTGTCACACTTTCACATCCTACATGGAGAACAGCTGGCATCTGAATGCTTTTGCAAAATGCATTCAGGTACAACGACAAAGAACTATCTCCAGATCCTTATATACTATACTATATCTGGAAAAAAAAAAAAAAAAAAAAAAACTAGATTGTAGAATCACCAGAAATCATATTGTCCCTCCATGCAGAAATTCTTGGAAGACCAAATTTTACAAATATAAGTAAAATCTAAGTAAGGCATTCTGGTTCACAGTAGCTTTTTTCTTAAATGCAGTCTGAATTTCAAAATGTAGCTTAGCTTATTCAGTGATTGATTTGCACAAAATATGAGTGCCATAAAACACGATTTGAATTTTAACTATAGATGTCTTGGGTATTCTCCCTTTGCATTAAAACCACGGCCGGTTGTATCATATAGTAATTACAACCAGTAGATGGCATCTAACAGCTAGAATAATATTTTGGAACTATTTTTAATATCAGACTTGCTGATTGATGAGGGTTCACCCTCTGATGTTATTTATATCAGATCATTTTAATTTTTAGCCTTAATCATCACAGTTGAATTTTTAAAATTCCATCCAATAAATTCATATAAAGGGTTACAAAAAGAAGAAAACCCCCCTCAATTTTAAGCGGATAGTTCTATTGCACTTCCACATAATAAGCAGATTAATGTTCTGAATTTTAAAAATTGATATCACTTGAAGACATTAAACGCTGAACACAGACATTTCAAATATAGTTGGCTCTGTATGATTGAATAAAGCTGAGTTGCTAATTGCTGGACCAGGACCAAAAAATATATAATGAGTGTAACACCAAACACCATCCAACTTGAACAAATTCAATGAGTCAACTGAGTTTAAAAGTTCCACAAATAATTAAATTACTGAATAGGATAGACCAGAAGGAGAAAACCAAATGATTTAATTCGGTTCCTTAGAGCTCAATTTGCTTTTTAGCTGTCTGTATTTAGCTATCTGCAGTTGCAACAAACTAATGCCATTAAAAACCCATCTATTTTCTTATGCAACCTCAACAAAATATCAGTGGGTTTCACCACTTATAGATAATATACTTTTTAAAAGGAGGTAAAATCTGCCAATCTCAACTCTTTCTTTTCCCTGCAATGCTCATCCAAGCCAGCATTTTAGATTATAAATAATCTGAGGTCAAGAATAAAAAGAGTGCTTCTTTATGTTGTCTAGGTTGTGATCTACATATTTGGGTGTCTGAGTTAGATGGACAACATAAATAAAATAGCATTCTTGGAAATATGAAGGACAGAGGCCTGTGGGGGGAAAAGAATCATCTAATCAGAGACTTGTTTCTTACTTTAATCATGAGCCATAAAAACAGCCAAATCCCATGTCATGCTGCAGTAAAGGTTACATCAGCACTTCATACAATATTTATAGTGTAAAAGAAGCCCTGCAGTCCAACTCCAATACGACATTAATCTTCCTGCTCTCTTCATCCCTCATTCCATCCTCCCGCCTCACTCCCACCCCTTCCCTCAGCTAAATGTGCCAGTTGGTGCCGCTCATATAGTGGAGATAACTGACAGGAGAGCACTGATACAACAAGAAATCTAGACCACAAAACAAACAGAGAAATAGATCCAATCCTAGGGAAGCTGCATTATACCTTTTAAGAAAGGGGGGGGTCAACTATTTAAGTTTGCCCTAGTTCAAGGGGATTCCTGAATGTAGGACTTCCAGTGCTAGGGCCAGCAATGTCTTAGATAAATCAGAAAAAGTTTGTGACCTAATGTTTAAGAGGCTTATGGTTTCAGAATGTGAAGGCATCATTCAAAATTATTTATTACACCTTAGTCGTGTAAGAAATCACCAAAACCAAGACATAGTCCTGGGCTGTACTGCTTAAAGCCTGCTGCTACTGAGACAAAGGTCAGGGTTTAATTTCCACAAGAGCCAGACAGCTTTTCTATGATTGCAGACTTCTTCGTTACACCCAACCATCTAGGCTCATGGGTTTAGGGAGGGTAAGACAGGGCTTTAGAGAGCTAACAATTCAAGGAACTAAATCGCTACATTGGGAACAGCATCTAAAATCAGAGCTTACTGGCCATCTTTTCCTATGGTATTGCCTATTCTGTAATACTCATTGAAAACTTATTTATACTCAAAAGAATGCATCAGAGCAGCTGAAAAGCCCTGCAGCCATAAGGATTCAATCAACCTAATTATCGTTCTTCTCCATGAAGCTGCTCTGGATAACTTGAGGACCATCAGGTGGGATTAGAAAGCTTTGCTGCCTGGAAGTCTATGCTCATTTTTTGAAAAGCTGTCTCCCTGACTTCTGGTAAACAAGTGATGAAGAAAGCTACTGCAATGGGATGCAGGCTATATCATCACCTTTACTGCAACAAGCTAGGGAATGGCAATATATGATCTAGCAATTGAATAGCCGAAGTTATTAAAAGGCCCTCTTGGTAATTGTACGCTGAAAACTCAAAACCAGCCTTGTTCCATTTAGTACAAACCATGTCACAGAAAATGACTTTGTTATAACAGAATCCCTTCTGATAACGTCTGCTCACATTAGGCCAGGTAGAGAAAGAAGAGGGAAGATTTCCCCCTTTTGCCTGTACTCCACTCTGGTTATTCCATTTCCTCATTCATGTCTCACAAGCCCGCTCACCTTTCATCCACTTTCTTCTTCCCTGAGATCAGCACCAGCTCAGAGACCTCTGCTCACTAGAGTCTTGTTGCTTTTTGGCAACCCTTCTTCTGAGGGGACCTGGAGCATCTCGGTATTCTTCTTCGGAAACTGGATTTGTGGAAAAGCGTGGCCAGCCCTGCCCTGTATGTGTGCGGTGTGCGCACTTGTGCACAGAGGCCTCTGCCAGGAGAAGTGGCAGATTGGCTGTGTAGGCAGCAGTTTCATGGAACCCAGAAATAAGTTCTGCAGTATATGCAAATGTAAGCAACGGGGGCAGCAGAATGGGCCTCTAGGTTCAAAAATGGCAGTTCTCTTCAAGAGGCCAGGCTTTTCAAAAGAGGACCACTAAAAGTTATTCTTATGAAAATGGCTCCCTCTGAATGAATCTCAAGTTTCTACTAGTAGGTCATTGGTGACTTCTTAAAAAGCCGTAAGTAGCTTACAAAAATATGTTATCCTGGAAAGGTAATGATTAGCGATGTACTACATGTAGTTATTCCAGAGTTCAAGAGAGAGTAAGAACAGATGGATACATTTTGACTCCAGGTCCCCATGAAGAGGTATTTGAAAACAGTCCCAGGGAACCGACTGCTAGGAGTTGGGGGATAAGAGTTACAGGTGGACTACCTGACAATCTTATCAAAGGCCAGTAGCACCTCCTCTCTTTTGCCTTCTTTTCCTATGAAGGGAAAAGGTGAAAAAGACTCACACCTACTACAGCCTTACCAGCCATGGTGCCACAGGGGATTTCAAACAAAATGTCCCCATCAAAGAGAGAAACAAACTGTTTTTCCTTCTCTACTTTCACATAATACGTTCAACACTTCGACAATTCAATTCAATTCTCGGGCAGACACCAACTGGGTATCCTGCAATTTAACAGAATTCTGACACAATCTGCCTGGAAATAGTATGAGATCCTCCAGGTTAAGCGATCTGTCCCACAGGACTAACTCCACTCAGACACCAGTCACAGGTCCAGGTGGTCACCTGTGCTTCTGATAGACCAGCTATAAATGGGGGCCCCCATGACTCCCTCCTCGGGTTGGATAATTTGTTGTAACGGCTCACAGAACGCAGGAAAACAGTTTACTTACTAGATTCCAGATTTTTTATAAAAAGGAACACAACTTAGGAGCAGCCAAATGGAAGAAATGTATAGGGCAAGATATGGGAGATGCAGCAGTGAGCTTCCACATCTTCTGTACGGAGTACCCTCCCAGCACCTCCACGTGTTCATCAGCCCGGAAGCTCTCCAAACCTTATTGTTTGGAATTTTTAAAAGATGATTTAATATATAGGCATGACTGATTAAATCATTGGTCATTGGTGATTAGGTCACTCTCCCGTCCCTCTCCCCTCCCCAGAGGTTGATGAGTGGGGCTGCAAGTCCGGGGCCTTTAATCCTGTGGTTCGTTTCCCCTGGCAACCAGCCCCCATCCTTAGGGGCTTTCCAAATGTTATCTCATCAACCTAAGCTCAGGTGTAGATGAACGGGGCTTGTTATGAATAACAAAAGATGCTCTTTTCACCTTTATCACTCTTATCACTTAGGAAATTAAAAGGGTTTTAGGAGTTCTGGGCAGAAACCTGGGAATGAGGACCAAATACATACTTTGGATTATATCCTAATACCACAGCATCATGTATCTGAATCAATTTAGCTCTAGCCCTTGGAAAGCAAGGGAGGTGTTTGAGAGTAGCTAAATATTATAAGTCATTTTTAATGAAGATAGGCCTTAATATAGATTTGGATACCTGGAAAGAAAATATTTGCAGCCCAGTAATTTAAAAACCAATATGTGAGCCTTTTCTTTCTTCCTTTTTTAATTAGAAATGAGGGATTGTCATTCCCTTTTTCTAAAGGATAAATCATTTTATGAAAAAGGCATAGTGAAATGATTAAGAATAGAGGCTCTGTAGTTGGACTATCTGAGTTCAGATCCTAGTTCTGCCACTTTAGTGTATGGAACCCAAAGCTATTTTCAATTTAATTGGTAAGTTAAAGATACTGCAGTTTCCTACAACAAACCGTGCTTGAAGTGTGAATAAATACATGGCTAGAATTATAATTGGCACATAGCAAATTCTTGTTATTTGTTATAATTGTCCTTATTGAAATCATCACCCTTTGTGAATTTAGATAGAGGTTTTCACTAAGATAGTAGAAGAAAGGAATTTTACTTTTTCCTGGAGGAAGGAAAAAATGATGCAGCAGTGATTTTAATTGTATGTTAATACAATATCCTGACTAGGAAAAAGTGTTCAGTAAATGGTTGTTATACAAATCACTGGCTGTATTTGTTGCTTCTGTGACAACACATTTCAGATTTTTCTGGGATCATTTTATAATATTTAACACAGTCTGGTTCTATATGGCTATAAACTTCTGAAATATCTCAGATATTCCAAACTTAAGGCCTTTTCATGCAAAGGGAACTTAAAATTCCTCTAAGTTCTTGCTTTCTGATTTTAGTTGGAAAATATAATATGGCCGCCTCAGTGCACTTTTCACTGTACTCCTGGGCTCTTGCCAGTTTCTTTCTGGGTCACACAATTCCAGCTCACACTGATAACACAACTGTGCTCATGTATTACTTATTTGATTCTTCAGAAATTCAAGTCTATTTCAAGGCTATTCAAGAGACTGTTGGACCTTTGTCAAGAAGCTTACAGAACTGAAACAAACCTCAGCAGAACATTCACAAAAGCAAAGGAATTATTTCAAATGAGACTACAATGTGTTCATAAGGAGATTATTCTATTCTGTATTCAAGACCCAGCTCAAATATCACCTACTTTGCTAGCCTTTCTCAATTTTCGCAATCATGTTTGTTCCCATATTTGAAGGTGGCTGTACTCTCGTCACACTTTCATTATGGCACTTGTCATATTGTAGCTTATCTATCTGCAAGTTGCCATCCAAAAGACAACCAGGATGGCTGAATAGTAGAAAGGAGAGCTTTGCTGGAGATACGGGTTTGCAAGCTGGGAAGAGAAAGCCTCCACCTTGGACTGAAGAGGGAAAGGGCAGGTTTTAAGTCTCACAGGGCCAGTGTCATACATATTCAGCTGGTTTGGTGGGAAATAATACATATTTATGAGGGGAGTGAATGCATGCACAATGGGTAAACATGTATGTAACCTATTCTGCCATGTTCAATTTGGGGTGGAGTTTTAGCTCTAAAATGAGGTAGAATTTGGCTCACTATGTCAAAAGGTGAACTACAGGCCACAGACAGCTTGTGTGCAGTCTCTATCCACTGGCCAAAACTTGAAGTCTGTAATAGCTTATCAGAAAAGAGCATTTGTAAGACCAGTCCTCTGTCCAATCAGAGTTGCAGTGGTCTGGGTTGTAAATCAACCTGATAACTCTTTTTGGTAGGGGGTTAAGGAAGAGTGGGGTTTTTCTTACAGTCGTAGGAATCTAGAAATTTGCCATGCTATGCCATCCAGGCCCTGAACCCTTGACCCATAGGTAACTGTTTTCTTAACCATATGGTCTTCGTTGATATAGTCTCTCACATCACAAAGTCTAACCCCTTCCCTCTTCCAGTGTAGGGACTTCTGTGGGTAGTCTCAGCCACCAGTACAGTATATAGCACAGAGGGGGTATCCCCAAGATGCTTATTAAATATGGTGGTGCTAACCATCATCAGGTTCATCTCTCCTCCATTGTACACAGAGGACCACGATTCCTAGATCATTTGCAACCAGGGCCCACGTGAGTTCTTTCCACTGGGATGAGAGCAGAAGTGATGAGTGTCACTTTAGGGTGACACCTAGAGAGTGTGAGATCCCAAAGCTGTGGCAAACACTGAAGTGACACATAAAGGTGGCAGTGCTTCCAGTAGCCTAGGTTCCAGAGTAACCCAGGATCAGAGCTCCTTGCTGCTCATCTTGGAGGGGATTAAAAAGGTAAACCTTTATGGTTTAGCCACTGAGATTCGAGGGTCTTTGTTACCACAGCATATCCCATCCTATCCTGACTAATACACAATGGATGACAAAGAGTTTGACTTTTTTAGATTCAGACATCAGACTGGAAGCATCTTAGCATCATGGGAAAAACACTCTATCAGGAGTCAGAAAATAAAATGTATGCAAGCATGCACATGCACTTGTATTTTAGTCACGGACAAAGTCCTGGCATTTTTACTTCCTTGGGGTTAAAACTAGGGTGCTGAACGGGAATGATTCTAAGTCCCATATACTATAATCCCATGAATTTGAAGAAATTAATTTCAAGGTTAAATGCTCAAATTTAAGACATCATTGATCATGAGCTATAAGTCAGAAAAGGTCACTGGTCACTACAAATCCAGGGTAGAATATATAGTTCCTTAGCAAGAACACTTCCCTCTATCACCTGCTTCCAGAAGAAAATGGTTTCTATACAGTTATACAGCATATCTGCCTATTTAAATCATCTTGAATCACCGTGTGATTCAAGATAGATTTTTGTCGGCTACACTCAACCATCTAGGCAAATTGGCATTATAGAAATAGGAGCTCATAAGCTTAGCCTGCATAGTGCAAACCATCCCAAGGGAAATATCAACTATTTGGAAGAATGAGACTGTAGGTTTAACTAAATGGCCAGGTCCAATCTGGCTGTCTGGCTGTCAGGCAGGTGGCTTTGAAGTAATGCAGACAAATCAGTGAGTTCATGGTTGATGTTAAGGCCCATTAAGTGCAACTGGACTCTGCCCCATTGTTCTCTGATGATATGGGTTGGCTCTGTATCCCCATCCAAATATCATCTCAAATTGTAATTCCCATGTGTCAAGGGAGGGACCTAGTGGGAGCTGACTGGATCATGGGGATGGTTCCCCCATGCTGTTCTCATGACAGTGAGTGAATTCTCATGAGATCTGGTTGGTTTGATAAGCGTGGGGCTCTTCCCCTTTCATACGCTCTTTTTCTCTGTCCTGCTGACTTGTGAAGAAGGTGCCTGCTTCCCCTTCCACCATGATTGTAAGTTTTTTGAGGTCTCCCCAGCCATGCAGAATTGCAAGTCAATTAAACCTCCTTATAAATTACCCAGTCTCAGGGAAGTTCTTTATAGCATTGCGAAGATGGTCTAATACATCTGGATATTTCATGGTTTTTATATAAGGGGTAGGTTTAACAATTGCAGCTTAGATCCTCCATCACTAGAGATGCACTCTATCCATCCATCACTAGAGATGCACTCACTGCAGAATTTCACCAAGGAGAAGATCCAGGAACTTGCTCTCTGTTGACCCTGTTTTTATGAGAGCAATGCCCATGGAGATGATGCCCAGGTTCTGAGCAATGGTCCTTGTCTTGTTCTTTAGAAGACAGTTGTGCAAAGCAGCTGATCCACCCTCCACCCACTTTGTATAGAAGTGGCTCATTGTCCTGCTGAAAATGAGAGTTGTCACTGCTAATCCCGGAGTGGATTCCCATGGGTCCCAGCCTGGGCTGCTCATGTAAATCTGCTAAGGACCAACCAGACAGCTCGACTGAGTAGGCTCTGGTGGGGCCTGACCTCTGTATTTCTCATATTGTTTCTGGATTGAGCACCAGGGCTTTTCTCTGAAGTAAATTAGAATGACTTTTTCCCCATTTCTCTGCTCTAAGTTACCATTGGTAGGCTATAAACAAGCTATCAGCACTGGAGCTCCATTCTGTTTTAAATGGAGGAACCTTTAGGAGTAGTTTATGTTTCGAGCCCCAGGGGAGAGACTGATACAGAGGCCACTGCAGCATTGAGCATGGCAGCACCTCTGTTCCCTCAACATGGCAACTGCTTACCTGGAGGCCTGGAGCTCAGGTTCCAGGAGTCTGAGTCCTCCTGAGAGCCTGAGGAATGCATCAGGATCCTTCGGTACAGGCCACTTCCTGTGGCTGTCATCTGACAGTCTTCAGTAAAGTCCTGGGGAGTTTGTGAGAGAGACAGTTCATCATTTGGCTGTGTAAGAATTTGTTTTTTTAAAAGGAGGCTTTCTTTTACATCCTGTCAATTTCAGAAAGACTTTCCACGTTATTTCATTGCTTTGAGGAAACCCCTTTGATATTGGGGTTTGCATCTTAGCCTCTTAATTATGTGTACATCCTGGAGCGTGGAGAAAGAACAGAGCCACCTTCCTGTCTTCGTTCTTGCTGCTGAAACAAATTACTATAGGCTTAACCAACAAGTGTTTATTTCTCAAGTTCTAGAGGCTGGGAAGTCCAAGATCAAAGTGCTGACAGATCCAGCGTCTGGTGAGGGCCCTCTTCCTGGTTTGCAGATGGCTGTCTTCTCATTGTGTCCTCACATGGCCAAGAACAGAGAGAGAAAGCAAGTTGTCTCATGTCTCCTCTTTTACAGGAACTAATCCCATCATGAGGGCTCCACTCTCATGACCTAATCACTCCCCTAAGGCCCCGCCTTCTAATGCCATCTCATTGAGGGTCTAAGTGTCCACAATACTGCCTAAGGTCTGGAACCAGTCCCCAAACACTGGCCACTTCCCCTGCAGCCTGGGCATATTCATGCCACCTGGTGCTTTCCCAGGGTGGCTGGAATGTGCCTCTCTTTTCACAATTGAAAAGCATGAAGACCCTTGGGTTAATATCATCAAGCACATGCATTGGCCATTTGCCGTGGATGAGAGACCTGTTGAACCCTTTAAAAATATTCAAATTTAATCTCCACAATAACTCATGGGATATTCTAGGACAGAGGAAGAAAATGAAACTGAGAGCATTTATGTGATTTCTCAAGAATGCTAAGAAGCAGTGGAGAGGAATCCACACCTATATCCTACAGACCCACATCCATGGAACCTGGGGGGCTGATATGGTTTAGCTGTCCCCACCCAAATCTCATCTTGAACTGTAATTCCCATAATCCCCACGTGTCATGGGAGGGACCTGGTGGGAGGTAATTGAATCATGAGGGCAGTTACACCCATGCTGCTGTTCCCATGACAGTGAGTGAGTTCTCACGAGATTTGATGGTTTTATAAGGGGCTTTTCCCCCTTTTTGCTCAGCACTTCTCCTTGCTGCTGCCATGTGAAGGATGTGTTTGCTTCCCCCTCTGTCATGATTGTAAGTTTCCTGAGGCCTCCCCAGCCATGCTGAACTGTGAGTCAGTGAAATATTTTTCTTTTGTAAATTACCCTGTTTCAGGTATGTATTTATTAGCAGCATGAGAACGAACTAACACAGGGGTCCTAGTCTAATTCAGGTCCTAGCCTTTGCACTCTTCAAACAACAGTGGCATATGTAATGTAGATACAGTGCCACAGTCCATGGGATTGTTACACATTCCATTCCAGGTGGGAAGGGCAGTATTCAGGCACTGGGGACCAAGGGACTCATGGGTTGACTCTTCCAGTTGCTTCTGGCTTGAGGGCAGTTCACAAGATCACTTATCTCCATTTGTGATGGTGCAGGATTCCTCGGTGGGGGTGGGGAGAGATACAAGTTGAGAACTTGCACAAAAAATTGTGATTTTTTGTTTTTTTTCCTGAGACAAGGTCTCACTCTGTTGCCTAGGCTGGAGTGCAGTGGCACCATCATGGCTCACTGCAGCCCCGACCTCCGAGGCTCAAGCAATCCTCCCTTCTCCCACGTCAATCTCCCTGATAGCTGGGAATACAAGCACGTGCCATCATGACCGGCCATGACTGGCCAATTTTTTTATTTTTTAATTTTTTGTAGAGACAAGGTCTCATTATGTTTCCCAGACTGGTCTCCACCTCCTGGGCTCAAGTGGTTTTTCTTACGACTATAAGAAAAACCTCCTGCCCCTGCCTTCTAAAATTCTGGGATAATAGGCATGAGCTACCACACCTAGCACATGTTTCTTACACATGAGAAGATTTTGGAAATATGGATGGGTAAACATTTTTAAAAGAAAACTTTTGAAAACTTCTGGAACTAAAGCCTTAGATATTCTTGTATATTTGGGGCAGAGACATTAGGGACTTAATTTAACAGACCCACCTGCAGCATTTGGGAT
>NW_016804410.1:1419034-1464683 GCF_001698545.2 Rhinopithecus bieti
TTTTTTCCTTCTTTCTTTTTTTTTTTTTTCAGAGTCTTGCTCTGTTGCGCAGGTGGGAGTGCAATGGCGCACTCTTGGCTCGTTGCAACCTCCACCTCCCAGGTTCAAGAGATTGTCCTGCCTCAGCCCCCAGAGTAGCTGGGATTCCAAGTACGCACCACCACGCCTGGCTAATTTTTGTATTTTTAGGAGAGATGGGGTTTCACCATGTTGGTCAGGCTGGTCTCAAACTCCTGACCTTGTGATCCGCCTGCCTTGGCCTTGCAAAGTGCTTAGGATTGCAGGCATGAGCTTACATTTTCTTTTAAGAAGAAATCTAATATACATTTAATACAAAAGGAAATGTGAGGACTAACTGATGAGGAAGGAGGCTGAAGTTACCTTTAATTGGAATACAAAACATGAATGTAAAATCTCCTGGTGGCATCTCTGGCCCTCAGGAGCAACTCCTTCTGCACTGAAGAGGTGAAGGCAGGGAGGCCTCCCTGGAAGTCAAGGTAGGACTTAAGCTCAGTCCAGAGTTCCAGGAGCAGGGGAGGGAGAAGCAGGCAGACTCTGCGCTTGAGCAATAATCACCTCGCTCCTCTTTTTCCTGTGCCAACTTGGCTACCCCTGCTGCTTAACCAAGGAAGGTTTGTCTTTGATGCTTTAGGGGCAAGAAGAAATGACCTCAGCCCAGCACAGTGGCCCATGCCTGTAATGTCAGCTACTTGAGGCTGAGACAAGAGGTTCACTTGAGCTTAGGAGTTTGAGCTGTGATCATGCCACTGCACCATAGCCTGGGAGACAGAGCGAGACCTTATCTCTTAAAAAGAAAAAAAGAAAAAGAAATGATCTCAAGAATACTGTGAAGACATCATATCACCTTCTTTTACCCTACAGCTCTGTAAGTGCCCATCTCAAAACCCAGAGCCCACTTTGGGAAAGTGCTCAGTGTAAACTGAGGACTAGCAAAAACAAATGCTCACTGCTCATTCATGTTGGAGCCACAGCCTCTCCTGGGAATAACAGCCTTCTGGAAACATAACAGGTAAATGGACAGCTGAGGATCGGTGACACATGCCCACCACTTCCTCGGAGTCATTGATTGGAGCCTCTACAGGAGAGTTGGGTTGTGTTTTCCATTGCACAGATGAGGAGTCCACAGCAACAAGGAGAGCTCTAACTCACTTCTGAAGGGCATTTTAATGCAATCCAATAAAGTTGCTTCCTGGGGCATACACAGTACAAACCTATCCTGAAGTTCACCTTTAGGGAAACATACATACATACATACACACACACACACACACACACACACACACACAGCGGTTATTTAGGAGAACAAATGAACCATTCCAGGTTCATCTGCTGAGCCATAAACCTGAGCATTGCTTAATTGCTTGCTCTCAAAATAGTATGCAGCCTTGGGAGAGCACAATTTGAGTCATTGCACCCAACTAGCAAAGGCCTTCTATTTCTGCTTTAAGCTGTTGAGAGGTCCCTGGGTAGAATGTTCACAGAAAGTAGCCAACAGCCGAATTTCCTGACTTGTGCTTTCTCCATGGATGGGAGGCTCCTGAGGGACACCACCTGGAATAATTCCCATTAGGGGAGAGTCCAGAGATCCACAGTTAGCAGCACCTCAAATAATGTTCCCCCAGAGCACTGTGGAAGTTTACACGTTCCTTCTTTTCCCCGTAAAGGTACTTTTTTTTTTCCCTCCAGAGTGAATATTATATAAAAGTATGACCATCAAAAACTGTGTAAAACATCTGTGTTAATCATCATGTTTAAGATGATAGATGAACCAAGACTGATTTTATACAAATGACAAAGCAGTGTTAGGGCCCTGACCACTGTCTGCTGTTCTTCAGACACCTTCACGAACATCACTCGGTTGCAAAAGTGGCCCATCCTATGAAATGTCCTATTAAGAAGTTTACTTTGCAAAAGTCCTTCTAATTTAGTTTATCTCTGTTTCAATGCCAGGGAGCCCTGGTGAAAGATATGTACAAAAAAGAACCATTAGACATATGAAGACTGCCAGATTGTCCTTTCTTCCTGGGAGACAAAGTGAAACAATAGCTCACAGAGGTTCCAGGGACTCAGAAAGGAATACTTATCTTCAGGGAATGCATGAAAATACATAGTGATAATATTGTGAACAATGCCCCCAAGATCAGCAAGTTCTTCTGACTGCTACCCCCAAGTCCAAACTACAGTGTCCTCCTCGGCTAGACACATAGTAGTGTGCCGCTGCAAACACAGGCACCTGCAAACAAACACTGGCAAAAGAATGCCAGCTGCCATTTGTCTATTAATAAAGGATGCACAAGTCGTTAAAGGCTGGGAGATAGACCGGAGACTAGAATTTTCTAATCAGAACTAATCCCTCCAGGCATATAGCATTTGATACATCAAAGGCTTAATATTTGATACATCAAAGGCCTTCTCAGTAATTCTTTTGAGGAATCAAAAACTATGCTAATGAATGTATGAGTTCTGGACTTTTTAATCAAAACTTTTTTTCTGGCTTGGGATAAACTTTTCATAGCTTCGTTCGCTTGATGAAACCTCTGCATATGTGCCATGATTGAAGAAGATCCAAGAGAACCAATTGTTCCCAAATACCTTCCCTGCCGGCTCACCGTCTCCACCTTAGTGAGCTCTTAGGTTAAGGATTTGAGAGCCCTATTAAAATACATGTTGCCCCGGAGACATAATGGAAAGACACAATTGCCCCTTAATACGTTAGGATAGGCTCACTGTCCAGTCAGCTCAGCTGTCTCTTCAGTGGCATTGAAGGATTTGAACCCTCAACTGATACCTTTGATGGAGCTTGATTAGGCTGTAGGGGTTCATGTCTCTTCAGTGGCATTGAAGGATTTGAACCCTCAACTGATACCTTTGATGGAGCTTGATTAGGCTGTAGGGGTTCATTACTTGGGGGTATTGGTTCCTGGTATAAGGGGAAACCATGCAAAGAGCAAAGAATAAAGGACTCCAAAAGGGCACAGGATCACCTGAAGCAGGTGGATTCTGATCACATCAATCAGATACTTCTTGATTTGAGCACTCCAAGAGAAACGGGTCTTTGAAAGAGACTTACCTTTTCTCCACCCACTCCTAACTAAGCTGCCAATCTCTAACCCCTGTGAGGTTTATTTGTGTGTTATGTAAACTTTGTTGCAACACTAATTATATGGGAACACCTTTTTTGTTCATGTGACTGGCTTCTTACCTGCTGTATCCTGAAAGAGTAAGGACCACTTGCTCCCCCAAGCACCTCGGCCAATGGTCAATGCCTGACCCAAAGGAGTCACGTAAAGGTTTTGTGAGTGATTTCGTCATTATCCAGTTAACTTCATACACTCAGATAGGATCTAAATAATTTTGATTTTTCTTCCATTTCCCATTGAATGAGGGTACTTTCTTTCTCTTTGATAACAAGACTTCCACTTGCATGTGCTACCCATTTACTGAATTACATTTTCTAGGTGGGCAAACAGCTTTCTCCAGAGCATGCAAGGTTGGCTGGGTGAGTTTCAGCCTGTGCTCTTTCCCCACCAGGCACTTTGTAAAGATATACACAATGTATGGTGTGCTAGCCTGCTTTTCAGCTTGCCTGTTGCCTTAGTTCATGAAGAGACCACTGATTGTGTATCTGACCACACTGAATATAACGAACTTCTGAAGGGTTTTACTGATGTGGTTTAAAATATGTATTTTAAAGACTCTAAAATAAGATACTGTACATAGGAATCTATGGAAAGGAAACTACCTGTATAAAAGTATGCTATGGCCCTTCCAAGTTTTAGAACATACCCTCACAACCACATACAAGCTAGTAGACTTACACCAAAGGCTTAGATGGTCATGACTGCTAATTTGTGCAAGTTTTAATGAAAACACTTTAGTGAGCATTATAATTCCCAGCAAAGATCACTCTCCTGTATAAACATCAGGAGGTTGATGAGGAAGCCTTTATTCCAGAGCATAATTCTTCCCCCACTTAACTTCTACCAAAGAAGAGAGACACAGCGAATAGAAGGGATTTCATTCTGGGTTTTGTGAATGTGGAAAAGTCGGGCACCCAAAGTTCGATAATCCTATGCCACTTTGACTTTAAAGCCTATCAGGAGTCGCTGGGAACCCAACTGCATACTGAACGTGTCAAAAACACAAGATCTTGACCTGTAGTGTCCATGGAGGCCTGCTTGTCTCCCAGAGAGGAAAGCTGGCCTCCAATCCTAGTAAAGAGACAAGATTTTCTTTCCTAAACTGGATGCTCTTTATTTCGTGTTCTGTTAGATTCTTTTGCAATGCAGCAATGTATTTGATCGATTCCTGTTTAAATGTATTGAGTTCCACTTATATTCTCTTCCCTGATGCTTTTGTGGCCAGCAAAGAGCTGTCCACCAAATTCAATGATGGATGGAGGGAAACTGTTTTTATCAAATGCATATTCCTCTTTTTTTCCCCTGCAAATATATCACACTTTTTTTGTACCAGCTAACGCTGTCTATTCTAAATCCTCAATACCATTTTTCACACACACACACACACACACACATTTACCATGTATCTGTTCTCAACCCTTCACAAGCTTTAATCATAGCTCTCCCTCCACCTGAAAGCCCTTCTCACTATTCTCTCAAGTGACATAAGCTAAAAATTTGATTTAAAGTTCATTCTGTGGAAAGCAAGGACAGGTAGGTGGAAAACACTTCTCATTTATCTTTCCTAATAGGGCCTTCAGAGGTTTGGAGTCCTGGCACTGAATCAACACAGGACCTCTTGGCTTGCATGTACTGAATAGTTTAACTATTTGGGCAATGAGAATTATTCTACAGTCCATTTAGAAAGCCCCTGAAGGACCTTAAGGTGGTGTAATAAAATTAGCCAAGAGTGCTGAACTTGAAAATGGAAGAGTTCTGCAGAGCTGGTTATCACTGACATATTGGATGGCTTATTTCAAATAGAAGCTCCAAAAATTTCATGGTCACTATTTTTTCTTGTCGTTTTGTCTTAAAAGGAAGGGGTACAACTTTCAGTATTGCTAAAATCCCTAAGCTTTTATTTTAATAATACACACCAAAGATTATATTCACACAATTGCTCAGAATGATTTAAAAAACTGCACAATTGATTACTCATTGACTACTAAAACTTCTCACAGTCATCAGATTCATTGATGGCCATTCTTCCTCTTCTTGACACCAGCAAAATGGAGGCTTCAGTCTCATTAAGAAAAATCGTCTTTGACATATTTTTCTTTACTGTAGCTGGGCACTCCTAATCTCATTACCTAAGTGGCTAATGCCAATGACATTGAAAATTGATGCTGAATGCCAAGTATATTAAAAAAAATACAAAACACCTGCACTGGGCAGCTTTTTGTAAACTGGATTAATGATCAAGGCAACACAATGTATTACTGAATACCATTCCCTTGGTCCCTAATTCATTGGTCTAAGAAATTAACTATTTTCTGTATGCTGAAGGTTCCACTCATATATCCCATTGACAGCTTGCTGCTATCTAGATAGATAGGTGAAAAGAAAGTAATTTGGACCTGAAGATTTAATAGTACTAAGTATCTAATTTTCTTGCTTTTATACTTTTATTCTTTTACGCTTTTGTGTGTGTCAGGATTACACATATATGGCTCCCTGATACTTATATTGATTATGTGAATTCCTGTTAAGTATGAGTTCTGAATGCTATGTCAAAAAATAAGGAAGCAAAGGATTATACCTAAACGTATTTCCTCAAATGATTTTTTTTTTTTATTATACTTTAAGTTCTAGGGTACATGTGCATAACGTGCAGGTTTGTACCAGTATGTGTATACTTATTGCCATGTTTGGTGTGCGGCGACGCATCAACGTCGTCAGCCCCATTTCCGAATTCATCATTGTATAATCATTGTTATAACTCCCCAATGCCAATCGCGCCCTCCTCCCCCCTCCCCCCTCCCGCGATGATAGGCCCCAGTCTGTGATGTTTCCCTGTCCGAGGTCCAAGTATCTGCATTGTGCAGTTCCCACCTATGAGTGAGAACCATGCCTGGTGTTTGGTTTCTGTTCTTGTGATAGTTTGCTAAGAATTGACATGGTTCAGCTGCATCCATGGGGTCCCTACAAAGGACGCAAATCATCCTTTTTTATGGCTCTGCATAGTATTCAATGGTGTAGATAATGTGCCCACATTTTCTTAATCCACTCTGTCACAGATGGACATTTGGGTTGATTCCAAGTCTTTGCTATTGTGAATAGTGCCGCAATAAACATACAAAACAATTGAAGCTGTGAAAACATATTGAGTGCAAATTTGTTTACAGCTAAAAGAGAGTTCTCACTTTTGCACTTCATCATCAATCTTGAGCTGAGGCATGATCATGGGTGATGTGTGTCATCTGTTTTGGGGTCAGCACTTGCAGTAGCTTGAGATGCTGATGTTTAGTTTTATCCACAATCTATCTACAAAGCTGCACAGGGAGAGAAAAGATCTACTTTGCTTCAATCAGAGTATCTTCTGTGATCAAGAGACACTTTATTGTTTTCTAGAGAAGCATGATGAAAGGAAAGGTGAATGGGAGTCAGTTTACCTGAGAAAATCAAATGATACAAAATCAGGGACTAGCCAATAGCAAAGAAGACTTTAGGATGCATCACAGGAAGACAGAGCCCTGAATAGGAACTGATGCCTGGGCAGGTTCTAATGGTTAGTAACCACTTTCGGTAAGAAAGGAAGAGGAAGAACAAGGCGTAGCCAGCGCTCTATCAGTTCAGCACCTAGAAGGTAGGAAAACAAAAAGGCAGCCCTCCAAAATGCTTATCTAGCTGTTTTGATGCCTCTCACTAAGGGCTCTGAATCTAAATATGTTTTAAATGGGAAGTTGATCAGCTACCTTCCCTGATATGCTCTTGGTACTTACAGCAGAACCTGCCAGGTGGGTTGCACTGAGAGGCGCACAAAAGCAGAGGCCATTGCTTGCTGCCATGATCCTAGTGTTGATCTGCAGATCTCTACTTCTCATCTGCTAAACAACCGTCAGCAGTCACTCCATCCGTGGGAAGGCAGCTTTCTTGTCATGGCACTTAGATTCCACGCTCTGACTTTGACAACCGTATGAGTTTGTTTAAAGCAGCTTGTCCAAAATGTGCCTGCAACCTGTACACATAATCTTTTCCTGAAAAAACCACCTACATTTAACACCGGCAACTGTGCACATGGGCAGATGGGTAACTGTCTGGAACCTAGAGAGAAATATTGCTGCCTGGCCCCAAATACTACACCATTCCCCAATTCCTGACATTTTTAACGCAAAGTCCTTTATTTGGGCTAAAACAACATCTCCCTAAAGGCTTAAATTAAAATGCAAATATGTTACCTGGAAGGGGAAATGATTCAAGTTTACTAACGCATTAGTGAGGATTGGTTTTCTGATTAGAAAAGTGTCTTTTAAAATGCAGCATCCTAAAAGACTAGAATATACCCTTTGGATGGTTGTTTGGGGTGACGAAGAGGGAGAGAAAGGACCCAGCACCCAAGATTTTAGCCAGAGAGGGTGAATGGCATGTCAGCCGAGCATGTTCTGAACGTCAGGGGCTTTTACATATTTTAGTTAATCTTTATACCAACCATATGAGGTACATTTAGCGTCTTCACCTTATAGATAAGGAAACCAAGGCTCAGGCATTTAAAATAACTCTAATAAGTAGATATAGAGCCAAGGGTTATGCCTGGTTTGTCAGACTCCAAAGCTAGTGTCCCAGCAAATGTCTGAAGGGGTTGGAGGGCTATGAATGAGTACATGAATTGATGACAGACTCTGCCTTTTCTATTCACCCAAACACCAAAGAGGAAGGAGGCAAAGTGAAGATCACACACTCCCAGAAAATTTGGACTATAGAAGACGTGTGGAAAGAGAGACCTGTTACATTTTACTATCGTAAAATCTCATATGACTTTGTAGGGTGATGACAATATTTGTATATCTTGATTCCAGTATTTTTTTATACATTTATTACAAGTTATCTAACCGTACACTCAGGACCTCTGCCTTTGAAGGTGTATAATTGTACTATGAAAATAAGTCAGAGGTTTTACTGAAATCAAACACTTTTAGGACCACCTTCCAGGGTCTGTGCTAGCTCTTACTTTCCCTCTTTGGTTAGAATAGAGAAAAACAATTTCTTCAATTAAGGGAGTAAGATAGATCTTTGACTTGTACATGGCTACTACAGATGTCAGGAAAGAATATTTTTTAATCCATGGGAGTTTATGTTCCTTCTGATATCTCACTCATGAGCCTGGTGATAACCATGGCAGGAATTCATGCAGAAAAATTCTCTATGATGATGGTCCTAGACTATAAAGAAAATCAATGTTAATTTGATAAGCATTAATTTGTAATCCAATATCCAAAGTAAATTCATGCATCCCTTGAATGTCAAATTCATTTAAAAAACAATGCTAATCAGATTCTCTTTCAAAAGCCTAAATATACTTAAATAAGGCTTGTAGTGCAATGCTTGTAGAACAATGTAATTATTGTGGTCTTCATATACTTGCTTATTAATTGACTACTGAAATTGGAAAAGCATTTCCATAATTAATCTCATGCCATTTTCCAATTATAAATTTGATATAGTGAAACTGATGTAGCCTCAAAGGAACTGAAGGTGATAGCTTGTTTTGGGGAATGGAGTATTTTCTGAGACAATCCAAGATAGTTGCCTGATCAATACAGTGTTTTGCTTTTTGAAATCCTATGCACAGAGGGAGTAAAGTGAAAGCAGCGTGAAAGTATTGTTTCAAGCTATCTTTGAATAGGTTGGAAAAGGTGAAATTTGTAGGGAGGGTGGAAACCCAGTGTGATCAGATATACTGTAGAGTTTATCTAGACAGCTCAGGACATGCCCTGAAGCTGAACAGCATACCAATTGCAGTATAAGCTCTTTACAACTCAATGTGTTAAATTTACCATAGCCCACCCAAGATGCCAAAGGCTTAAGAGTAGATGAAAAAGATGGTGTATTAGTCTGTTCTCATGCTGCTAATAAAAACATACCCGAGACTGGGTAATTTATAAAGGCATGGCTGGGGAGGCCTCATAGTCATGGTGGAAGGTAAATGAAGAGCAAGTTCATGTCTCACATGGCATCAGGCAAGAGAGCTTGTGTAGGGGAACTCCCCTTTATAAAATCATCTGATCTTTTGAGACTTACTATCACAAGAACAGCATGGGAAAAACTCACTCCCGTGATTCAATTACCTCCCACCCAGTCCATTCCCACTGCATGTGGGAATTATGGGAGCTACAATTCAAGATGAGATTTGGGTGGGGACATAGCCAAACCAAATCAGATGGTGACCAGTTCTTTGAAATTTGAAGAATACCATGATGACCACCTGTATCTATCCACTAACTCTAAGCCTTTTAGTTTGGTCAAAATAAACCAAAGATTAAAGGCCTTTATTATATTGCAGTAAAAACAGTTAACATGAGATTAACCCTCTGAATAAATTTTTAAGTATACAATATATTATTGTTGACTATAGGTACAATGTTGTACAGCAGATCACTAGAGCTTGTTCATCTTGTTTGACTGAAACTTTATGCCAGATGATTAACAACTCCCATTTCCCCCTCTCCCCAGCCCCTGACAACCATCATTCTATTATTTGATTCTATGAACCTGACTATTTTAGATACCTCATATAAATGGAATCATGTACTTTCTATGACTGGCTTATTTCACTTACCATGATTTCCTCAAGTTTCATGCCTGTTGTTGCATTTTGCAGAATTTTCCTTCTTTTTTCAGGCTGAATAACAATTTGTTGCATGTTTATACTACATTTTGTTTATCTGCTCATCTGCTGATGGAGATTTAGGCTGCTTCCACATCTTACCATTGTCGCTGCAATGAACACAAAAGTACTAATAACCTTTCAAGATCTGATTTCAATTCTTTTAGAAAAATACCCAAAAGCAGGATTGCCAGATCATGTGGCATTTTCTATTATTAACTTTTTGAGGAAACTTCATGTTGTTTTCCACAATATTTGTACCAATTTATACTCCCACCAACAGTGTATGAGGGTTGGTGAGGATAAAACCATATCCTCAGCAACACTATTGTCTCATCTTTTTTGATAATAGCCATTGTAATAGGTGTGAAGTGACCTCTCATTGGGATTTGTTTTGCCTTTCCCTGATGATTAGTGAAACTGAGCATTTCTTTCCCCAGATACCTGTTGGGCCCATTCTTTGGAGAAATGTCTACACAAATATTTAGCCTGTTTATGTCTGTGGTTGTTGTTGTTTTACTATTGGTTTGTAGAAGTTTTTTTCATATATGTTGGAGATTGACCACTTATCAGATATATGGTTTGGAAGACTTAGCATTGTGAACATGTCCATACTACCCAAAGTGATCTACAAATTCAATGCAATCCCTATCAAAATCCTAGTGGCATTTTTTACAGAAACAGAAAAAACAATTCTAAAATTTATATAGAACCACAAAAGACTATGAATTGCCAAACAGATCTTAAGAAAAAGGAACAAAACTAGAGGAATCACATTTTCTGATTTCAATGTATACTGTAAAACTATAGTAATTAAAACTGCATGGTGCTTGCATCAAGACAGGCATACAGACAAATGAAACAGAATAGCAAACCCAGAAATAAATTCATGTATATCAAGTCAACTGATCTTTGACAAGGGTGCCAAGAATACACAATAGAGAAAGGAGAGTCCTTCAACAAAAGTCCTGGATATACACTTGCAAAATATTTACATTGGATCCTTATCTTACACCATATACAAAAATCAACTCAAATGACTTGATTGAAGACTAAGTGTAAGACTTGAAACTGTAAAAGTCATGGGAGAAAACACAGGAGAAAACTTTATGTCACTGGTCTTGGCAACGATTTCATGAATATGATACCAAATCACAGGTAACAAAACCAAAAACAAGCAAGTGGGGGCTATATCAAACTGCAAAGCTTCTGCACAACAAGTGAAACAATCCACGGAGTGAAAAGATAACCTACAGAATGGGAGAAAATATGTCTTATTTTATCCTCCAAAGATAGTCATTCAGAAAGCCCAAGAGACTCCTAAAAGAGGAAAGGGAGTAGAAGACTGGCTTATTACTATTAAAATATTACTTATCAGCTATTAAGAAACAAATACATTAGGCTAACATGTTTTTGATTACCAACTTGGAGCTGGGCTAGGCTCTGAGATGACAGGACAGAGAAGTTGTGAAAGGAGAGATGGAGAAGCAGAGGGGCAATGTGAAAAGCACAGGGTGCTGTCCAAGACGCTGCAGGAATTTCAGTCTGTGCTTTGGAGAGTCCTCTGGTCAATGCAACCTCAGGGACAACTGAAGAAGAGATGTGGGTGGGGGCCCTGATGCCCAATTTCACTTACAGAAGGGATTTGCCCTTGCATTTAACAACCCATGAATGAAAACCAATGTTTAGTTTAAAGGGCAAAGCTCTTCACAGTATCCCAGCTCTTGGTAAGCTGGACACAGGGGACAGAGTATAGCAAATTCAAGTTTTGGATTTGCTACAACACTGTTTGAGTAAGTACTTCGCTTTAATCCTGCAAACTTCAGTTTTCCCTTCTACACCATAAGATATGAAAGTAAATGATCCGTCAGAACCCTTCTGCTTTAGTATTGAATATTTATGTTTTTTTTTTCTCAAGGATAACAGGCCTTGGGATACGACTGGAGAAATGATAAAACATTTTTTCACTATTGAGATACAATCCACATCCTTTATTCATAGACTTTGTCACAGATTCTCATGTTCTTTGCTACGGGTTAAATTATATCTTCCTCAAATCCGTATGTTGAAGTCATAACATGCAGTATCTCAGAATCTGACCTTATTTGAAATAGGTCATTGCAGATGCAATTAGTTAAGATGAGATAAAAGAAAGACATAAAAGGTATTCAAATAGGAGAGGAAGAAGGGAAATTGCTACTGTTTGCTGATGACGATGACATGATCTTATATATAGAAAATTCTACCGACTATACCAAAAAAATCTGTTAGAACTAATAAATGAATACAAGAGAGTTGCAGGATACAAACTCAACACGCAAAATTAGTAGACTTTCTATACACTGACAACAAATTATCTAAAAAAGAAATCAAGAGAACAATCTCATATATAATAGCTATGAAAAAATAATTAAGAATAAATTTAACCAAGGAAATGAAACACTTGTACACTGAAAACTATAAAACCTCAATAAAAGAAATTAAAGAAGACACAAATAAATGGAAAGATATCCAGTGTTCATGGATTAGAATAATTAATACTGTTAAAATGGTCATACTACCCAAAATTATATATAGATTCAATGTAGTCCTTATCAAAATTTCAACATTATTTTTCATAGAAATAGAAAATAATCCTAAAATTTATACAGAACCGAAAAACTTTGGGTAATCAAGCCAAGGCAATTATGAAGGAAAAGAACAAAGGTGAAAGTACCACCTACCTTATTTCAAACTAAACTACATAGCTGTAGTAATTAAAACAGCCACCCCTACCCCACCGCCCCCCCACACACAAAATAAAAAGACACATTGACCATGGTAACAGAAGAGAGAGCCCATAAATGAACTCATACATTTACAATCAACTCATTTTTGACCATAGGAAAACTGGATATCCACATGCAGAAGAATGAAATTAGATCCTTATCTTACAGCATATACAAAAATCACCTCAAGACGGATTAAAGACTTAATTGTAAGACTAGAAATTCTAAAACTACTAGATGAAAACATAGGGGAAAATCTATACGACATTACTGTGGGTAGTACATTTTAGATTTGACCCCAAACGTACAGGCAACAAAAGCAAAAATAGACAAATGAGATTACAACAAAGTAAATGTTTTCTTTGCTGTGCAGAAGCTTTTAACAGTGTGCAGCAACAACCTACGGATTGGGAGAAAATATTTGTAAGCCATACATCTGGTAAGGGGTTAATATCCAAAATATAAAAGGAGCTCATACAACTGAACAGCAAGAAAACAAAACCCAACTGAAAAATGAGCATGGGACTTGAATAGACATTTCTCAAAAGAAAATACAAAAACGGCCAACAGATACATTCAAAAGGCTCAACATCACTAACCATTAGGAAAACATGAATTAAACCACAATAAGATATAATCTCAAATCTGTTGGAATAACTTTTTTCAAAAGATGAAAATAACTGGTTGGTGAGGATGTGGAGAAAGGGGAATCCTCATACACTGTTGGTGGGAATATAAATTAGTACAACCATTATGGAGAATAGTTTGGAGGTTCTTCAAAAACCAAAAATAGAATTACCATATGATCCAACAGTTTCACTTCTGGGAATTTACTCAAAAGACCTGAAATCACTTTGTCAAAGAGATGTCTGCTTCCTCATGTTCATTGCAGTTCTAATTGTAACAGCCAAGTTATGGAATCAACTTAAGTGTCCATCAACAGATGAATGGATAAATTAAATGTGGTATATATGCACAATGGAATACTATTGAGCCTTAAATAAAATAAGGAAATTCTGTCATTTTGATAACATGGATGGAACTGGAGAACATTATGCTAAGTGAAGTCAGGCACAGAAAGACAAATACCACATGTTCTCATTTATATGTGGAATGTAAACAATTAAACTCATCAAAGCAGAGAGTAGAGTAGTGGTTAAAGAGGCTGGCGGGGTGGGGGAATGAGGAGAGGACTGTCAAAGAGTACAAAATCTCAGACAGGAAGAATATGTTTTTCTTCTTTTTTCCAATGCCATTACACAGCATGGTGAATACAGTTAATAATAGAGTATTGTACATTTCACAATTTTAAACGTTCTCACCACAAAAATGTTAAGTATTTTAGGTAATGGGTATGTTAGCTTGATTTAATTATTTCACATTATATTTATGAATTATAATACCACTTTGTACTCTGTACTCTGTAAATTTACATGACCATAAATTATCAATTTATAATTTTAAAATGAGGTTATACTGGAGTAGGATGAGCCTCATCTAACATGACTGGTGTCTTCATGAAAAGGGGAAATTTGCACACAGAAAGAAACACGCTCACTGGGAGAATGTCATGTGGTGACGGGAGTGATGCTGCCATCAGCCAAGGTCCTACTGAAATCTGGGATAGAAACCTGGGACAGATCCTGCCCTAGATCCTTTAGAAGAAGCATGGCCCTGCCCATACCTTGATCTTGGACTTCCAGCCTCCAGAACTGTGGTGCTTTGCTATGGCAGCACTAGCAAAGTAACATATTTCTCCACCTTGCTTCTATGCATGTCACTTTCTTAGCAAATTCTAAGCAACACTTGTCAATGAACTTTTCTAGAAACCCAGGTCTCCATTTTTCCCTTCAGGCCAAACAATGTTTTTGCCACATCAAGAGGCCTTTTCCATAAATTTGGATGGCCACTTATCATTTGATTTTAGTAAGCAGGGCATAGGGTTAGGCCATTAAATTCTCTATTCAATCATGAAAATTAAATTTAAGTCCGTCTACATATATACTGTGTTCCATTACCTAAGATGTAAAATTTGTTTAAAACATGATGGCAGTGATGGCAGATGATATCAGCAGTGATGGTAGTAATAAATAAGATATCCTGGAATAAACATAAGACATTACAACATTTCCAGTATAAACCTTTTTTTATCCAAAAGATTGCTAAGCATTTTCTGTTAGGCCCTATGCCAGTTCCCTTTACAGAATATTGAACTGGATCTACTGAGATTTAACTTGCCCGTCCATTAGATTTAATGTTTCACCAACCACCTTACTCTCCAAGGAAGTGTTACTTTTAGAAATTAAAGCAGAAATCTGAGATATAGCATATGTCAGTCACTTAGAGGAAAAAATGCCTCCATAAAAGTATAAAGCAGAAGAGTGTAAGAAGAGCATGATTTAATTTAAAATTGTGGCTTTAAAATTTATAGATTGAGTAGTTTAAAAGTATCCTCCCTCATGTGCTCAAAGTTCCTTAGAAAGGGAATCTCTCCTTATTACACAAAATGGGCACATACAAATTCAGGGCTTAAAACATTGCATTAAATGATAGTAACAAATCTGAAAATAAACTATCCTAGATCAGTGCTCTCAAACTTTCAAATGCAAAAGAATCACTTGAATTATTGTTAAAACATAGATTCCCAGATATTCTGGTATATTCTGATGCAGTAGAAGCTACGCATCTGCATTTTATTTTATTCTGAGATAGCGTCTCACTCTGTCACCCAGGCTGGAGTGCAGTGGTGCAATCTTAGATCACTGCAACCTCTGCCCACTGGGCTGAAGCCGTTCTCCCATCTCAGCCTCTAGAGTAGCTGGGACAATAGACTCACACCACACACTCAGCTATTGTTTTGTATTTTTAGTAGAGACGGGGTCCTGCCATGTTGCCCAGTCTGGTCTGGAACTCCTGAGCTCAAGCAATCTGCCTGCCTTGGCCTCCCATAGTGCTGGGATTACAAGCATGAGCCACCGCACCTGGCTTCATCTGCATTTTAAAAAGCATCCTGGTAGATTCTGAAACAGGAAACAATGATCTCTATGTCATGTAACATTTTTTTCTAATAAAAAGTTATTCCTTAACTGTCACCTTTTATAATAATCTTTTAAGTAAATATTCAAATCAGATTTAAAAAAAAAATCCATAAGACACTATATTCTGACTTTTGGCTTAGAACCTATGGTCGCTATAAAATGTAGTGCCATTTCAGCCCCATGAGTCACAAAGATTTACAAATAGGACCAGAGCTCACCAAGGAAAAGACACGAATTCCCTAATATCCTTGCAATGAGAGGTAACTAGAGCCAAGGGGTGGGGACGGGCATTTTGAGGAGTGTTCTGGATAGAAAAACTTTTTCTCAGTTTGCTTGAGCATCGAGCATTTGAACACACTTGTCTCTTAAATAAGGAGAACGGCTTCATTTTTCACACCCTCCACAGGCTCAGTGAAATATTACAGTGCTCTATTTTTATGTTACTTTATAGCTACATAGTGCTTTCTCATTTAATCCTATGTTTAATTTTAATATGAAAATGTTATGTAAATTCAGTTCTAACATCTTCTTTTGGTAAATTATAACCTAAATATCTGGGTTTACAAACTCTTCTGCATTCTGGGTATCGTTGCTGATTTTCTAATAGGTATTTATGCTTGGATGTCTCTCAGGCATCCCAAGCTCAACACAGAAATTATTGCCTCTTTGTGCTCCAGACCTGCTTCCCCTACATTGCTTGCCTCATGAACAACAAAGATATCCATGCTGTATTTAACTCCAATTTTGATTTGAGAGTCAAAATAAACCTGTGGTCCTCTGGTTCACTTTTGGCTGGTCACCAGGTTCTGTTGGTTCTTTCTTCCAAATATCTCTTGAATCCCTTCCCCTCTATCCTATCCCTAATGCCACTGCCTCAGTTCAGAGTCATACTGCTTCTCACCTAGATCAGTGCTTCTCAAACTTTAGCATGTGTCAGAATCACACAAAGCGCTTGCAAAAGCACAGACTTCTGGGTCCCACTCCAAGAGATTCCGATTCAGTAGGTCTAGGGTGAGCCTTGTTCTATGCATTTCTAACCATCTCCCGGGTGATACTGTTGTTGCTGGTCCACGGTGCACACTTTGATCAGAATCAGTGTCACCTGGTGCAGCTCAGCCCAGACGCCTGCTCAAATCTCCTTACACAGCACACACCTCAGTCCCCTTGCTCTCAGTCAACAAAGCCGCTTGAGGAAGCCTCATCATGGCCCTGCCAAAGATGCCTTTTATGAGGATTCAGTCACCTCAGGAGGGTGCCAGCTCTGGTTTATCTAAGAACCCATGACATGCTGGGCCTCCTAGAGCAATAGGGAAGACAGGTTTCTTCCAACTCTTTCAGCTCTATCTGCATGCAGGATCTTATCAGTTCTCTTATAACAAAAATCCTACCCAGTTAAAATACATGTTACAAAATACTGTGATGGAAAGAGGATAGGAAATGGAATCAGTGTTAGAGAGTGGTTTTGCCCCTAGAACAGGGGTCCCAACCCCTGGTCATGGATCAGTACTTACTAGGAAGCAGGTCTCACAGCAGGAGGTGAGTGGCAGGCAAGCCAGTAAAGCCTCATTGGTAGTTACAGCCACTCCCCTTCACTCGCATTACCGCCTGAGCTCCGCCTCCTCTCAGATCTGCTGTGGCATTAGATTATCATAGGAGCACAAACCCTGTTGTCAATTGCGCATGCAAGGGATCTAAGTGCATGTCCCTTGTGAGAGTCTAATACCCACCCTCTCCCTTCCCACAGGGCTGTGGAAAAGTTGTCTTCCACCCAAGCAGTTCCTGGTGCTAAAAAGATTGGGGACCGGTGCCCCAGAAAACTGCTCCTCGGGGATCCTTGGTCCTTGTAAGGTCCTGCTGGTCCTCCTGAAAAGTCCTGACCGAGTAAATGCCCGACAGAAGCGGGACATGAAACAGGAAAAATCTAATGGTTTGCATTAATTATTATTTGCGGAAAAAATTGCTTCTATAGGGACTGTAGCAGAAAATTATAAATAAATTATTATGATAATAAAGTAAGACTAGAGAATGCAGTGTCTAAATTTATGCTTCTTTATAGGAAGATAGAATGATGCAGGGCTTAAGAATATGGGCTTCAGAGTCACACAAACTTGAGTTCAAATCTCAATCATATCACTTAGTCACGTAGATTCGGTTATTGAACTGCTCTTAGACTCAGTTATTTCATCTCTAAAATTGAGCTAAGATCACCCACTCTTACAATTGTTGTTAGAATCAAGTATATCTATGCAAATCTCCACGTATACTATATATCTTCATATATGTCCTATATATCTCCAGATCTATCTCCATGTGGATATCCCCCGTATCTCCATATATGTATTACACATAAACCATACACATACACACACACATATATGTACACAGACACATATATACATATGTGTTAGTAGTATACTGCCTGGCATATAGTAAATGTTCTATAAACAGTAGGGGTAGTAGTAGTGTATGATTATTAATAAGGAATGAGATAGAATGACCAACTTAAATCTCTAAAACTTGAGAAATAACTTTCCTTACTGATGCTTCATCTTGTTGGTTCTTGTTATATTTCCCTAAGCATACCAGTAAGTCATTTATTTATTATGTACTGTGTGCCAGCCATTATGAATACAAAGCCATGTGAGGTATAATCCAGGCTCCCTTTACTTCTAACTCTTCACTCTCATTCCCCTTAACTCCCCATCAAATTTTTTCTCCTTAATTTGAATGAGGTGAAACTGCTGGTGAGTAGCATTGGGACTCTGCTGATTTGGACATAGAAAAGTGTCAGCTTCTCTTGCTGATATTTCTTTACATGGCTCTGCCATCTTGCACTGTAGCTTTTGCTCAATCAAGCCTGGTGCAGCCTTATCATGTCTTTGCAATCAAGTAATTTCTGCAAAAGGTATATCATCTTTCCTTGAGTGATTTCCTTTATCCCACCGCTGCCTTTTTCATCAATTCTTCCTCTTGAATTTTGAAGAGACTCTCTGCTCAGCCATATCTGTCTCATGGTGATATTGCTGTTGATTTGGGTCCACAATGTTTGGAACTTCCTTGTCCCTGTCCTTGTCCTCAGGTTGTTAACTCATTATATTCTGCCTCTGACACAGCTGTTCTGTGGGTTTCGTCTGAAGGCTCGCTTCCTTCTGGAAATGGTACTGACACTCTTAGTCAAACCATTCTCATCAGTGCTTGGGTCTTGGTTCTTTGAGATACTCTCCTTTAGGAATAGATTCTCCCATTTCAATGCTGTTCTTGCTGCTCAGTGTAATCTTTACTGCACTTTCACTTGTACTTATGACAATGCTGTTTTCTTCTCCAACATGATTGTCTTCTCTTCTAGGCATTTTAATATTTTTATTTTTTTTCTTTCCAACTTCTATTTTAAGTTCATGGGTACATGTGCAGGATGTCAGGTTTGTTACATAAGTAAATGTGTGCCATGGTGGTTTGCTGCACAGATCATCCAGTCACTTAGGTATTAAGCCCAGCATCCAATAGCTATTCTTTCTGATGCTCTCCCTCCCCCATCTCCCACCTTCTGCCAGGCCCCAGTGTGTGTTGTTTTCTACCATGTGTCCATGTGCTCTCATCATTCAGCTCCCACTTACAGTGAGAACATGCAGTGTTTGGTTTTCTGTTCCTGTGTTAGTTTGCTGAGGGTAATGGCTTCCAGTTCCAAGTAGCAGTTGAAAGTAAAGACATTTTCACTAACAAACAACCTGGGCTTTCAACATTCCACCAAAAAAACTAGATGCCTAATATTATGATAAGCTGAAATTAAAAGAGTGATATAGTAAAACTTAGACTATGTCAGGCAGGAGAGAGCATTGTGGAATTTCCATACCTTCAATTTTTGGTAGGGTTAAAAAAATACAGTTTTGACACTCAAATAGGCTACTCTATTTCTCTCATATTTGATATAGTCCCAAGATCCAATAGAAGGCACCTTCAATTAGTGAGATTAAGCTTCAAATGACTTTGTGTTCAAATCCTACTCTTACTTCTGTGACAACTTAGAATTTCCTCTATATCTCTTAACACAGGTGAATTTTTTTTCAATTTTAATTTAAATTTTAAGTGACAGGGACATGTGCAGGATGTGCAGGTTTGTTACACAGGTAACATGAACTCTTTAAAGGAAAAAAACTGATCGTATTTATTTTTATACTTACCATATTTGACGTAGAATTCCTGTTCAGTAAATATGAACTGAAGCATGAGAGAAACTCTACCTAAATGACATGGTTATTGAAGTACTTAACAATAACATGAAAAACATATGTAGAACTACACACTGTAACATACTGGAGATTAACTTCTGCCATAACAGTGTGAGGAGCTCCACTGACCTGTTCCCCAGTAAAAGCGGTGAAAATGATAAAGCAAACAACATATTTAAATCCTCTGGAAAGGATTCTAAGGAAAAACAGCAAAGAAGCATCTATTCAAGAAAATTCAGTAAGAAATTTGAAAGTCTGTGGTATGTGAACCAAGACCACTTACTCCACTCGTCCCCACATAAGGCAGAGACTCCACTCCAGACTGCTGCAGCCAAGAGCACAGGGCTTCCTTGCCCCACCAGCTTCTAGTCAGAGAGGACTTTACTCCCAGAAGGAGCAAAACTTCAGTGTTTCTCATCTTACCCCCGCTATCTGTTACTGCGGTTATGTTCCAGGTCAGTGGAAATGAGTGGTAAGAGCTCTTTTCTTCTGCCCAGCCCCACCACTTGTGGAATGGAGGCTGTACGCGGGGCATGATGTGCTAACACTGGGGTTCTGATTGCCTGTCCCCGGCTTGTGAAGGGGTGGTTCCACATAGGAGCTACAAACTCATGTGACCTCAGGCTGCTGCTCCACTCGCCTGCACAAAGTGTGAAGTTCCTAGAGTGAGAATATCACTCAGAGAGAAACTTGCCACTGTTCTCCCACCCAGCTTCAAAGCCCTGGCTCAGAAAATTTTACATGGAAAGAAAAACAAGCATTAAAATAGTTATCTCTTAATCTTTTCCTGGATTAACCTGGACTTAATTTGCAATAGAGCGTGGAGAAGTTTAAACTTCATGCTCTCAAGAATACTGGATGTTATGGGAAAAGGTAATTGAGAAGAAATTCATGGATTTAATGAAAATACAGCCTAGACTGTAGATAACTAGTTTGCAGGAGAGAAGCAGGAATAAGCCTGCTAGAAAGAGCCTTCCTGAGGGCAGAAAAAATATCGAATACTGACTTCAAAAACTATTTATTTAGAGAGGGTGGTGGGAGATGCGTAAATAATGAAAAACTACTTATTGGGTACAATGCACACTGCTTGGGTGATGGGTGCACTAAAATCCCTAACTTCACTGCTATACCATTTATCCACATAACTAAAAACCACTTGTACCCCTAAAGCCACTGAAATAAAAAATGAAAATAAGAAAGAAACTATTTCCTCAAAGGCATCACAATTTGATGAGATCCATTCACAGAGCTAGTTTGTAGAGACTGGTTCACAGACCTAAAGGAAAGCATGATTAAAGAAGTGAAGGATGTCCCACCATTCCGACGAAAGTGATTAGTGGGAAATCTCTTTTTATTTTATTATTACTTTTTTAGAGATATGGTCTTACTATGTTATGAAGGCTGGTCTGGAACGCTTAATCTCAAACAATCCTCCCACTTCAGTCCCCCAGTAGCTGGCATTACAGGTACTGATAAAAAATATAGACACATAGATGTATGGCATAGAATAGAGGATCCAGAAATAAAGTCACAAATTTATAGCCATTTGATTTTTGACAAAACTGACAAAAACATACAATGAGGAAAGGACACCCATTTCAAAAATGGTGCTGGGAAAATTGGATTTCTATATGAAGAAAAAAACTGGATCCCTATCTCGCACCATATTCAAAAATCAACCTAAGAAGGATTAAAGACTTAAATGTAAGACCTGAGCCTATAAAAATACTAAAAAAAAAAACCTAAGGAAAACTCTTTTGGACATTGGTCAAGACAAAGAATTCACGACTAAGACCTCAAAAGCACAGGCAACAAAACAAAACAAAACAAAAACAAATGGGACTTAATTAAAGTAAAATGCTTCTTCACAACAAAAGAAATAATCAATAGAGTGAAAAGACAACCTTCAGAATGGGAGAAAATATTTGCAAACTATGCATATGAAGGGGGACTAATATCTAGAATTTACAAGGAACTCAAACAACTCAACAACAATAAAACACATAATACCATTAAAAAGTGGGCAAAGGACGTGAATAGACATTTTCAAAAGAAGACATACAATTGATCAACAGGCATATGCAAAAGTTCTTGATGCCACTAATCAGAGAAAGGCAAAATGATGCCATAAAGAGCTATCAACTTACATTAGTTGGAATGACTACTATTCAAAAAACAAAAAACAACAGATGTTGGTGGGGATGCAGAGAAAGGGGATTCCCACTGTTTGTGGGAATGTAAATTAGTACAACCTCTATGGGAAACAGTATGAAGGTTTCTCAAAGAACTAAAAATAGAACTACCATTCGATCCAGGAATCTCACTACTGGGTATCTATACAAAGGAACAAATTATTATATAAAAAACATACCTGTACCCGCATGTTAATCACAGCACTATTCACAGTAGCAAAGATAATCAGCTTAATTGTCTATCAACAGATAAATGGTTAAAGAAAATGTGGTATATACAGGAAAAAAAAAACCCCATCAAAAAGCGGGCAAAAGATATGAACAGACGCTTCTCAAAAGAAGACATTTATATGGCCAATAAACCTAGGAAAAAAAGCTCATCATGACTGGTCACCGGAGAAATGCAAATCAAAACCACAATAAGATACCATCTCATGCCAGTTAGAATGACGATCATTAAAAAGTCAGGAAACAACAGATGCTGGAGAGGATGTGGAGAAATAGGAATGCTTTTACGCTGTTGGTGGGAGGGTAAATTAGTTCAACCATGTGGAAGACAGTGTGATGATTCCTCAAGGATCTAGAACCAGAAATACCATTTGACCCAGCAATCCCATTACTGGGTATATACCCAAAGGATTATAAATCATTCTACTATAAAGGTACATTCACACGTATGTTTACTGCAGCACTGTTCACAATAGCAAAGACTTGAAACCAAACCCAATGCCCCTCAATAATAGATGGGATAAAAAAATGGTGGCCACTATACACCGTGGAACACTATGCGCCATAACAAAGATTGAGTTCCATGTTCCTTTGGGTAGGGGGACATGGATGGAAGCTAGGAAAACATCATTTGCTCCAGCAAACTAAAACAGGAACAGAAAAACCAAACCACCACATTTCTCACTCATTAGCAGGGGGGACTTGAACAATGAGAACACATGGTCACAGGGAGGGGGACATCACACACTGGGGCCTGTCGGGGGTGGGGAGCTAGGGGAGAGATAGCATTAGGAGAAATACCTAATGTAGATCATGGGTTGATGGGTGCAGCAAACCACCATGGTATATGTATACCTATGTAACAAATCTGCATGTTCTGCACATGTATTCCAGAGCTTAAAGTATAATAATGATAAAAATAAATACATAAAATAGGAACATTTGGAACAAAGACGACAACATATGAACAATAATTGTTTCTGGGTGACGGTTACATGTTTAACTGCTATTAATTTGTTGTTTCTCTGTAATGACTACATGGGCTCGTTTAAATCTATATATATTGTATGCATATCATTTCAAATATAAGAAAATAAAAAGCATTCTCGTGACCATAACAAAAAAGAAAATGTGGTATATACACACAATGGAATAATATTCGGCCAGACAAAAGAGTACAATTGTGTCCACTGCAGCAACTTGGATGAAAGTGGAGGCCATTATCTTAAGTTAAACAAATTAGTCACAGAAAGACAAATACAACATGCTCTTACTTGTAAGTGGGAGCTAAATAATGTGTACATGTGCTTGGAGAGTGTGGAGTGACAAACAATTGAGACTGGAAGAGTGGTAGGGTGGGAGGAGGTGGATGATGAGAAATTATATAATGGACACAATATATATTATTCAAGTGATGGATACCCTAAAAGCCCCAACTTCACTTGTATGTAGTCTATTCAGGTAACAAAATTACACTTAGACCCCATAAATAAACCCCATAAATTTATACAAATGTTTAAAAAAGAAAGGAAAGCTTGATGAAAATGTTACATCAAATAGAGAATATCAATGAAAGGATAGAAATTATTTTAAAAATGAAAATTTTGGAATTGAAAATTACAATAACTTAAAGAAAATTAATTAAAAAGAAAAGAACAGAGACTCAGAAAAATGTGAAATACCATTAAGCAAATAAGCATCTGTGTAATGGTAATACTAGGAGAACAGAGAATGAGGAAAGAGCAGAAAAATTTTTTTGAAAAAATAGTTTGAAAACTCCCCAAATCTATTAAAAACAGTATACTACACATCCAGGAAGCTCAACAAACTTCTGGTAGGTTAAACATAAAGAGATTCAGACAGACACAACATAGTAAAATTACTGAAAGTGAAAACAAGAAGAGAATGTTGAAAGTGGTAGGAGGAAAACTGCTTGTTACTTGTTAAGACAATTCCAGTGAGATTAGCAGCTGACTTCTCATTAGAAACAATGAAGGCCACAAGAGAGAAGGATAACATATTCAAAGCGCTCAAAGGAAAAAACCATTAACTGGGCTGGGTATGGTGGCTCACACCTGTTATCCCAACACTTTGGGAGGCCAAAGCGGGTGGATCACCTGAGGTCAAGAGTTCAAGACCAGCCTGGCCAACATGGCAAAACCCCATCTGTCCTAAAAAATACAAAAAGTTAGCTGGGCGCAGTGGCATGTGCCTGTAATCCCAGCTCCATGGGGGGATGAGGCAGGAGAATCGCTTGAACGTGGGAGACAGAAGTTGCAGTGAGCCGAGATTGTGCCACTGCACTCCAGAATGAACAACATTGTGAGACTTCAACTCAAAAAAAAAAAAAAAAAGAAAGAAAGAAAAGAAAAGAAAGAAAACCATCAACCTAGATCCATCCAGCAAAATCATCATTAAAAAAGCAAAATAAACGAATTTTCAAATAAACAAAAATTGAGACAATTGATTGCTGATAGATCCACTTTACAAAAAATACTAATGGAATTTTTGAGCTTGAAAGCAAATGATCCTAGACAGTAATTCAAAATCACATAACAAAACAAAGAGCAATGGTAAAGGTAATTACGTAATTATAAAAGGCAATGTAAATGCATACTTTTCCTTCTTTATTCTCTTAAGCGATTTGAAAAGCAATTGTATAAGACAATGTGTATATAATGTAATATTGGGCCTATAACACAGAAATATAACGTATGTGTAATATAGTTGCTAAAAACAGTGCAAGTAGGTTTGTAGGGGCAAAGCTGTATTGGGCTAAGGAAATCACCACAGACGGCAAACTAATAATTATAACAAGGTACTGCTGTGTTTGTAACACAGTGGATGTAATATGTGAAATAATAAACCACACAAATAGGAAAGATAAATAGAGCTATATATGAGTAAGATTTCTATATATCCCTAGAATTAAGCTAGTAAAACTCTGAAGCAGATTCTAAGTTAAGATGTATATGGTAAACCCTGTCTGTACTAAAAATACAACAACCATTTATAAAAACTGTTAAAAAAAAAAAAAGTAAAAAAAATTACTAAAGAAATTAAAATGTTTCTGTAGAAAATATTCACTTAAGCAGAAGAAATTATTAAAAGAGAAATAAACGAACAAACATACCTGAGACATTTAGAAAACAAACAGGAAAATGACTGATACAAATCCAATTATATTTAAAATAACATAACATGTGAATGAATTAAATAATCAAACCAAAAGATAGAGATTTTCAGAGACACAATTGTCTAAGGAAATAATTATTATGGAATACAGTTAGGAAATAATAGCAGGGAAAATTTAGGATACACCCTAATATGTGGCTGTTAAACAACATACTTCTAAATAAGCAATGGATCAAAGGAGATATCAAAAGAGAAATCAGAAAATATTTTGAAATGAATTAAAATGAAAACATGACATACCCAAATTTTGGGATACAGCTAAAACAATGCTTAGGGAATATCTATAGTTTTAAATTTCTATATTATAATGAGAAAAGATCTAAAATTTTGTAATCTAAACTTTTCCCTAAAATACCAAAAAAAAAGAGCAAACTAAATATAAAGCAAGCAGGAGGGCAGAGCATTATAAAGAATAAGTTGAAAATTAATGATATAGATAATAGAAATACAGAGGAATTCAGTGAAACCAAAACTGGTTAAAATATCAAAAAATAACAAAACTGTAGCTAGACTGACCAAAAACCAAGACTCAAGTTACTAAAATTAGAACTAAGAAAGATACTTCTTTTGACCTTATGGAAATACAAAGGTTAATAAATGAATACTATGAATAGTTGCTGTATTAGTCCATTTCATGTTGCTATAAAGAAGTATCTCAGACTAGGTAATTTATTTATTTATTTATTTATTTATTTATTTATTTGTTTATATTTTTTATTATTATACTTTAAGTTCTAGGGTACATGTGCACAACATGCAGGTTTGTTACATATGCATACATGTGCCATGTTGGTGTGCTGCACCCATTAACTTGTCATTTACATTAGGTATATCTCCCAATGCTATCCCTCCCCTCTCCCCCCACCCCACAACAGGCCCCGGTGTGTAATGTTTCCCACCCTGTGTCCAGGTGTTCTCATTGTTCAAGTCATACCTATGAGTGAGAACATGTGGTGTTTGGTTTTCTGTCCTTGCAATAGTTTGCTCAGAATGATGGTTTCCAGCTTCATCCATGTCCCTACAAAGGACACGAACTCATCTTTTTTATGGCTGCATAGTATTCCATGGTGTATGTGGACCACATTTTCTTAATCCAGTCTATCATTGATGGACATTTGGGTTGGTTTCAAGTCTTTGCTATTGTGAATAGTGCCACAATAAACATACGTGTGCAACTGTCTTTATAGCAGCATGATTTATAATCCTTTGGGTATATGCCCAGTAATGGGATGGCTGGGTCAAATGGTATTTCTGGTTCTAGATCCTTGAGGAATCATCACACTGTCTTCCACAATGGTTGAACTAATTTACATTCCCACCAACAGTGTAAACCTGTTCCTATTTCTCCACATCCTCTCCAGCACCTGTTATTTCCTGAGTTTTTAATGACCACCATTCTAACTGGTGTGAGATGGTATCTCATTGTGGTTTTGATTTCCATTTCTCTGATGGCCAGTGATGATGAGCATTTTTTCATGTGTCTGTTGGCTGCATAAATATCTTCTTTTGAGAATTGTCTGTTCATATCATTTGCCCACTTTTTGATGGGGTTGTTTGATTTTTTTCTTGTAAATTTGTTTAAGTTCTTTGTAGATTCTGGACATTAGACTTTTGTCAGATGAGTAGACTGTAAAAATTTTCTCCCATTCTGTAGGTTGCCTGTTCACTCTGACGGTAGTTTCTTTTGCTATGCAGAAGCTCTTTAGTTTAATTAGATCCCATTTGTCAATTTTGGCTTTTGTTGCCATTGCTTGTGGTATTTTAGTCATGAAGTCCTTGCTCATGCGTATGGCCTGAATAGTATTGCCTAGGTTTTCTTCTAGGGTTTTTATAGTTTTAGGTCTAACATTTAAGTCTTTAATCCATCTTGAAATAATTTTGTATAAGGTGTAAGGAAGGGATCCAGTTTCAGCTTTCTACATGTGGCTAGCCAGTTTTCCCAGGACCATTTATTAAATAGGGAATCCTTTCTCCATTTCTTGTTTTTGTCAGTTTTGTCAAAGATCAGATGGTTGTAAATGTGTCATGTTATTTCTGAGGGCTCTATTCTGTTCCATTGGTTTACGTCTCTGTTTTGGTACCAGTGCCATGCTGTTATGGTTACTGTAACCTTGTAGTATAGTTTGATGTCAGGTAGCGTGATGCCTCCAGCTTTGTTCTTTTTGCTTAGGATTGTCTTGTCTATGTGGGCTCTTTTTTGGTTCCATATGAACTTTAAAGTAGTTTTTCCCAATTCTGGGAAGAAAGTCATTGTCCTGAGGCTTCACAGTGCAGCTGGGCCCTGAGCCTGGCCCATGAATCATTTTTCCCTCCTAGGCCTCTGGACCTATGATGGGAGGGATTGCCATGAAGATCTCTGAAATACCCTGGGGACATTTTCCCCATTGTCTTGGCTATGGACTTCAGCTCCTCCTTACTTCTGCAAATTTCTGCAGCCAGCTTGAAAAATAAGTTTTATTTTCTACTACCTGGTCAGGCTGCAAATTTTCCAAACTTTTCACTCTGCTTCCCTTTTAAATATAAGTTCTCTTTGCTTATGCAAATGAGCATAGGCTTTTAGGAGCAGCTGGACCACATCTTGAATGCTTTGGTGCTTAGAAATTTATTCTGCCATACACCCTAAATCATCTCTCTTAAGTTTGAAGATCTACAGATCCCTAGAGCAGGGGCATGATGCTTCCAGTCTTTTTGCTAAAGTATAATAAGAGTGATCTTTGTTCTAGGTCACAATAAGTTCCCCTTTTCCATCTGACTTCCATCATCCTGGACCTCATTGTCCATATCACTATCAGCATTTTGGTTACAACCATTCAACAAGTCTGTATGAAGTTCCAAACTTTCCCACGTCTTCCTGTCTTCTTCTGAGTCCTCCAAACTAGTCCAACCTCTGCCCATTACCAAGTTCCAAAGTTGCTTCCACATTTTCAGGTATCTTTATAGAAATATCCCACTTCTGCTATCAATTTTCTGTATTAGTGCATTCTCACACTGCTATAAAGAACTACCCCCAAGAGTGGGTAATTTGTGAAGAAAAGAGGTTTGACTCATAGTTCCTCAGTTCTAACAGGAGTGTGACTAAGAGGCCTCAGGAAACTTATGGCAGAAGGTGAAGGGGAAGCAAGTACCTTCTTCGCACGGCAGCAGGAGAGAGAGAGAGAGAGAGAGCGCGTACAAAGAGGGAAGTGCCACACACTTTTAAAACATAATAATTGTGAGAACTCACTGATTATCACAAGAACAGCATGAGGGAAATCCACCCCCATGTTCCAATCACCTCCCACCAGGTCCTTCTCCCAACACTGGGAATTACAATTCAACATGAGATTTGGATGGGGAAACAGAGTCAAACCACATCACTTCCTAATTCATTTTATGAGGTCAATACTATCCTGATACACAAACCAGACAAATTACATCACAAAAAAAATAGACCAATAAATCTTATAAATATGGATGTAAAAATACTCAACAAAACACAAACAAACTGACCACATGATTATAAAAAGAACTATGACCATGACCAAATGGGATTTATCCTAGGAATGTAAGGTTGGTTCAGAATTCAAAAATCAATTAATGTAATACATTATCACAATATGATTTTTTTAAAACTCACTTCATCATCTCAAAAAACACAAAAAATGCATTTCACAAAATCCAACATCCTTTAATAAGAGGAACACTAAAAAAAAAAAGAAAATATTATCAACTTGATAAAGTCCATCTACAAAAAATTCACAGCTAGTGTCATACTTAACAGTGAAAGAATGGATGCTTTTCCTCCCGAAATCAGTAATAAGAAAAAAATGTTCATTCTCACTACTTCTATTTCACATGTTATTAGAGGTTTTAGCCAGGCAAATTAGGCAAGAAAAAAAAAAAATAAAAGATCAGTCCAATTGAAAAGGAAGAAGTAAAATTATCTCTATTCTCAGATAACATAATCTTGTATATAAAAAATTTGTAAGAAATCTGCTAAAAAGTGATTAGAGCCAATAAATGAGTTCAGCAAGGTTATAGATATAAGAACAATATACAAAAAATCAACTGTAGTTCTGTACACTTACAATGAGCAATCTGAAAATTAAATTAAAAAAGCAATTTTTTCACAATAGCATCAAAAAGAATACATAGTAATAAGTTTAACAAAAGAAGTGTAAAACCTATGGTGTGAAAAATACAAAATGTAATTTAAAGTAATAAAGGTCTAAATAGATGGAAAAATATTCCACATTCATGGATCAGAAGACTTAACATTGTTAAGATGGCAATACTCCCTAAACTGATCTACAGGTTCAACAAAATTTCTATCAGAATTTCAGTTGACTTACCTGTAGAAACTGACAAGATGATTGTAACGTTCATATGGAATTGCAACAGACCCATAATATCCAAAACAATTCTGAAAAAGGACAAAGTAGGAGGACTTTAACTTCCCAATTTAAAAACTCACCATAAAGCAATAGTAATCAAGACAGTGGTTCTGGCACAAGGATAGACATATAAGTCAGTGAAATAAAATTGAGGGAGTATCAAGAAATAAACCCATACCTGTATGGCCAGTGAGACAGTGGAGTGGAGTGGCACAAACACAACTCACTGCAACCTCAACTTTCTGGCTCAAGTGACCCTCCTGCCTCAACCCCCCACAAAGCTGGGACTACAGCATGGGACTACAGCATGTGCCACCCCTGCCTGGGTGTATTTTTTGTAGAGATGGGGTATCACCATGTTCCCCAGGCTGGTCTCAAACTCCTGAGCTTAAGTGATTCGCCCACCTCAGCCTCCCAAAGTGCTGGAATTACACGCATGAGCCACTGTGCTCAGCCCCAACTGATTTTTGACAAGGGTGCTAAGAACATTTAATGAGTAAAGAATAGTCTTCTCAATAAACGATGCTGGACAAATGGAAAGCCACATGCAAAAGAATAGGATTAGCACTTTACCTCATACTATATGCAAAAATCAACTCAAAATGGATCAGAGCCCTAAAGATAAGAGCTAAAACTTTAAAAGTATAGAAAAATTATAGACATAAATCTTTATGACCTCAGATTTGGCAAAGGATTCTTAGTTATGATACCGAAAGCATGTGCAATGAAAGAAAAAATAAATTGAGTTTTATTAAAATTAAAAACTCTTGTGGTTCAGCAGACACCATCAAGAAAGTAAAATATTTACAGAATGGAATAAAATATTTGCCATATGTCTAATAAGGGACTTATAGCCAGAATATATAAAGAACTCTTACAACTCAATAAAAAGACAAATAACCCAATTTAAAAATGGGCAGAAGACCAGAACATGCATTTCTCCAAGAAAGATAATACAAATGACCAATAAGCATATGAAAAGATACTTGACATTATTAGCCAGGAGAGAAATGCAAATGAAAATCACAACGAGATACCATTTCACACACATCAGGATGGCTAGAATAAAAAATATATAAACAAGTTTGGTGAGAACGTGAAGAAATCAAAACATGCATTCACTGCTGGTAGGAATGTAGCCATTTTGGAAAACAGTCTGGAATTCCTCAAACAATTAAACATAGAGTTACCATATGATCCAGCATTTCCATCCTTGGGGATACACCCAAGAGAAATGAAAACATGTCCACATAAAAAACTTAGATATTATAGATAATGCTGCTATAAACATTAGTGTACACAGTCCCAAATGTTAATCAACAGACAAATGAGTAAACAAAATGTGATATACCCAAATAATGGAATATTATTTGGCTATAAAATAAAATCACACGGATGCATTCTAAACTGTGGATGAACTTTGAAAACATATTAAGTGAAAGAGTCAGTCGCAAAAGATCACATGTGATATAATTCTGTTCATATGAAAGTTCGAAATAGGGAAATCTATAGACATAGATTAGTTGTTGATTAGAGCCAAGGAAGTTGGGATGGAGGTGGGGGGTGATAGCTAAAATGTATGGAGTTTCTGAGACGATAAAAATGTTTTAAAATTAACTGTGATGGTGGTTGCATATATCTGTGAATATATTAAAAACAGTTGAATTGAACACTTTGAGTAAACTATATCTTAACAAAGCTGTTTATGAGAACCTGTCAAGTACTGTCCAAATGGAAGCTAATACTGTTTTTTTCTTGAGTTACATGACATTTAAAAGGCTAGTTATGTAATGTCATTATAGCCCTCAGAAATCAATTTTTCTTAATGTTTAAGGAATTCATTAAAATTATAAAACATATCAAGACCATTAGGTGAGAGAGAATTTCTTTGTGTTACTGTTATAAGCAATCATCATCTTATACAGAATTTGTTATTTAAAATGGAAAGATATTTGGCTCTATTTTATTGAAAATCTACATTCTTAATATTAGCCTAATGGTTTCCTTTCTGAGAAGAAAGATAATTTAAGGGAAAGGTGTATTTGGCTTCTGGTTTGATAGTCCTCGTAAATGTGTTCTAGTCTGTTACACTTTGCGCATGTCATCGTCTTCTGAATGTAGCACATTATATAATATTTATTCTTTTTCAAATGTGAGATAAAATAATTTTACAGAAATAACAGAGAACTTTTATATAGGATTGGAATTTTAACTTATAAAAAAATATTTTTCTTATCTGCAAATTCAATGGCTTTTTTTCTAAAAAATTTTGGCTTTGTAACAAATTTTAAACACAAGTAAGTGTTTATCTGTTCTAGAAAATAATGTACAAAGAAGAAATGCGGAAAAGATAGCACAGAAATGGCCCAGTATGAACTTTCAAATAATTCTCTAATATTAGCATTTGTAAAGGACGCTGGTAGCCATTCTCTTCTTTGTCCATGATCAACTGAAAATGAAAAAGATAAATGATATTCCTAATTTGTCTTCTAGAAGGATGCCTCGATCGCTCCATATATGGAAACCTGTGTCTTTATCCTCCAGATAACACCAGTCATTAGCTGTGGGATTTACAGTCTGAGGCAAGGGTAGGATATTCCCTGAGATACACGTTATGATAAATAATATTAAATGATGCTTATAGACAAGAAGCTTGAGAATGACTTTAAAATTATTCTGTTTTTATGTTGCTGCATCATGAACCAATGCTTAACTATGCTGAATGAAATAACATTCAAGTATCTTATGTCAGTCACTAACCTATGATTACATTACTCAAACATGGCCAGGAAGAGGACTTGACTTACATTTGGAAGCGTATTTAGTTGATTGATATAACAACACAGCAAATAGTGGTCTCTAGAGTTGACCCAGTTGCATGCTGCTTGTCTATTCCTGGCTCAAAACACAAGATCCAAATGTTGCTGTTCTCCTTCACTGTGGCAAATGAGATTTTTCAGACATGATTGCTTAGTGACTTTTGACATATGTAGCTCAATCTAAAAGAAAATAATCAATGAGCTTTTCCAGTTCCTTAAAATCCCTAGGCCAAATAGTCTTGAATCAAAGAAGCTCAGGATAAATCAGATGAAAAGGTCATAGACAAACTATGTAGGCATCTGAGAATCTGGGAGGGTTTGAGTGATGGAGCATGGCCCAGGAGTTGGCCCTAACTGGACAATCAAAGAACATTTCCAAAGCACAGTCTATTGATTTGGAAGTTGAATGTGCTTTGATTATGTAATAACTGATTGATAATGGCAGCTTACTTGTCTTTTTTTCTTCAAGCATTTTCTTCAAGTTGGAAAATATTCACTATCAGGTAACCGTTTCAAGGATAATTGATAAACTACAGTGAATCAACAATCTTAGCAGAATTCTCTACTCATCAGTAATTTCACCCAATAATTCCAACATGGAGTTGTTGAAAGCCATCAAGTCAACCTCAATAAAACCAAGCGGCTTGACCTTGGTCATACTGATGATTAATTAGAAGAGATTCCAGGTGCCACAATTCCTAGTGGAAGCTCTTACCACTCCATCACCAATATCTGTTCTATGATTCTCAAAGTGTGGTCTCTGAATCAGCAGCTCCAATATCACCTGGAATGTTCTAACAGAAATACCAATGTTAGAAATGCAACTGCTCTGCTGAATCAGAAACTCTTGGGGGTGGGGCCTAGCAATCTAGGGTTTCATAAACCCTCCAAGTGATTCTAATGCACATTGATGTTTAATAGCTACTTCTACATATCCCCTGGTAACTGCATATCTATCTAATAACTTCAATGCATATCAAGATATAAACTATTTCCCGAAACAAAGATTCTAAATTACATCCCACACGGGCTTAGTATGCAGGGACACTGTCTTGCATTCTACTTGCTTGAAAAATGCCTTTACTCAGGGAGATTTGATTAAGACTGTAGCAGATGGAGAACTTACTGCATTTGTAACTATCACACAACATTGGGTTTCTCAAGGTAAGCTGTTCATTCAGATACTTGTCAAACAGTTACATTCAGCTAATGAACTGTGGGCTGTCATTGCCACAGGAACTGGAATATTTAGCCAAAGCGAACATTTTAATTAACTCAGAACACCATCTAGTCCTTTTCTCCAAACCTGCAGTAACCTCCCCATTGGCACAGAACTGTGGGCTTTTTAATAAAGGCCATTGTTTAAAAGGTAGGGGGAGGAAAACACCTTGCTACATCATTTAAGATCCTGATTTTGTTATTTAACTACTAAGTTCTTTTCCCCTGAAGGCTTTGCAGACACTGGCTCACCAGGAGATTTCTGCCTTTAATTTACCTACTCAGGCTCATTTGGAAACACATTTTCAGCAAGTTTTCACTCAGTTTCCACATTGTCTGATTCAGCCAAACCAGTCACTAGAAGCTTATATGGGATTAAAACGTTAGTATTCATCGTGGTCCAGGGATAAACTCTCTATCTAGCTAAATTAAGGTGACAATACCAGCTACTGAAGCACTATTGACACACCGGGGATGATTTCCTGTAAACTTTGCCCTCCCATCCCACCCCCCACCAACCCATGGCATGAGGCTAGAGAACACAGGGAACTTTGTTTCAAGCTACACAGGTTAGGAGCGAACATCACATCTTTTATCCCCTTTCACGTTAATTTTAGTGGGTGGCATTTTGGCTCTTCATTTATTTGGTGAAGGAGGTGCATGGCAAGACTTTTGGCAGGACGCAGGGGACAAGACCCCAAATCTCAGGTGCTTCAGGTACCCTCCCCTGAAAGCTCCCACTTCTCTTTTTTTTTTCTCCACGAGACGGAGTCTCGCTCTGTTGCCCAGGCTGGAGTGCAGTGGCGCGACCTCGGCTCACTCCAAGCTCTGCCTCCTGGATTCATGCCTTTCTGCCTCAGCCTCCCAAGTAGCTGGGACTACAGGCTCCCACCACCACGCACAGCTAATTTTTTGTATTTTTTTTAGTAGAGACGGGGTTTCACCGTGTTAGCCAGGATGATCTCGATCTCCTGACCTCGTGATCCAGCCTGCCTCAGCCTCCCAAAGTGCTGGGATTACAGGCGTGAGTCACTGCGCCCAGCCTCTTCTTCTTCTACCTGCTCTGCACGTTCTCACTTCCCTCCTTGGAGCCTCCCAGGGTGCATCCAGCAAATTTGTTTTTATGGGGAATGAACAGGTGACCCTCATGAACAGAACATGGGCTGATTGGCACAACCAGAATTAAAATAAAGGGCCCCAAAGGGAAGCATTTCGTAAAATGAACTATGTTCAAAACATGATCCAGGAGAGCAGGCTTGTTTAATTTAAGGAGAGATGGAGGGCTTTATTTTATTAACAAAATACCTGAAGGAATTCTGCTCCCAGTTCAGACTCTTTTTAATCACATCAATGTTAGCACTGAGGGCTGGTCTAGCTCAGGTGCTGGAGATGATGTTTTGACAAATTCAGGGGAGATACGGCTTGGCAAGTATTCATTAGGTTCACACTGCTTCCATTTCATCCATTCTCTCCACATTTGCTAGTTCTTCTGAATCTTCTATTTTTCAGTTACTATCACTAGATTTAATAATAATTTTTAATATAACGTTTTAAATCCAATGCCATATTAGTATTCCTGAAAAACCTTATGGTTTGCATAATTACATGCTAAAAACTACTCAACTTATGGAAAAGAAACAGGGTTATAGTGGATCATTCAAAACCTATAGAACCTTGTAATCAGAGAAGCAACAAAACAATAGTAATCCTAATTAAAATATTGGTACAGTTAATTCTCCACTCAGATTTACACCTAGATTCATTCCAAACATGGGTGAAGCCTGATATGCCTAGGGCTCATGTTCAACCTCAGGCTGAAGTTCTTGAAGACATTTCCTTCTGATAATGCGACCAGTTTCACAAACGTTAAAAATGTGATGCGAAGGTCACCCTCCTCAGTCAATTTTTGTTGACATAGAAAATTTGTAGCTTCTTCATCTGCATTTGCAGCTTCTCCAGATAGCTTAACGTAGTGCACTGGTTGTCAAAGTGTGGTCCTCAAACCAGCAGCTTCATGTAGAAATTTGTTAGAAATGCAAATCATTAGGTGGTATTTCAGACCCATGGAATCAGAAACCCTCTGGGAATGGGGGTTGGCAAAGAAGGGGAGCCCAGACTTCTGTGTTTTAGCAAGTTTTCCAGGTAATTGTGATGTATCTAACGTCTTAGAACAGCAGACGTACTGGAAAATGTCACTGTTCTTGAAGCCACCATACTAGCCACTTCTTGCGGAAGGCATTTCTGCATAATTTCAGGTTCCTTTCCATAAAGGTCTCCATATATTGATAAGACTTTGATTTAATGGTGAGAAAGCTAGCTTCTGATCTTGTCAGAACATTGTCATACTGCAAAAATAACCTGTTTGCTGACAAGACCAACAAAATTCACATCAATTCCCTACTGATCAATAGCATGTGAACTGAGTCACATTAAATAATATCGTGTTGTAGTTAAACAGATTGATAGAACGAAATTGTTAGGTACAGTGGAAAGAGCACTGGCTTTAGAGATCAACTCACTGAGTCTGAAAAGTCACTTCATCTCTCAATGCCTGTCATCCTCCATCTACAAACTGGGGATAATAACTTCTGCGTTGTGGAGTGCCAAGGTGTGCGAAGGAGACAATGGATGTAAAATGTCTAGAATATAGCAGATGCTTCAGTAGATTCTAATTTGAGTAGATTCTAATTCCCTGCCCTTCATTGTTTTTCTTATAAAATACTTTATTAAAAGAAAATGAAAAATATAGGCAGAATACATTTATAGAGATATGATAGTTGATTTCTTTCAAGTTTGCTCTATTTTTTCTTTGTCTGGTTCTTATAGGTCCTGACTTACATCAGACTGGGATGAGCAATGTGAATCAAACGGAAAGTAAAAACTCTAGTGGAATTGAGAGTGATTGTATTATTTTCTACAGATTCACCTGGGAATGAAATAAATCATTTAACAATTATGAAGATGCCTCAAATATTATAACATTACACAGGATATTAATGGTTATACAAATAATAATGATTTCATTTAAACATCTACACATTTTATATTAGTAGTCAATGTTAAAGTAGTCGTTCTGATAGCATGACTGTGGTAGCATCACTTTCATGTTATAGCTATGAAAGCAGAGGTAAAGTCTGCCAGGACCACAGCCATATTCACCAGCACCCGACACAGCACCACGAAGGACGTATATGTTCAACAAATATTTGTTGAATGAATAAATGTCATGTTTTAGGTAATTTGAAGTAATTTTGTACATATTTTATCTGAATCCCCAGAACACTAACACTTGGTAGGCTGAGAAGATTATTAATTCTATTTTATAAATATAAAAGGAGACTCAGAAAGGTAAAATGACAGATAGAAACTCAGAGATGTAAAGGTCAAGGTCTTAAAATGTGGCAGAGCTTCAGATTTTCACAACTTACTTCATCTACAGAGACAATCTGCTCTGAAATATTTACAGTCTGTGCGTGAGCTTTCTTCCAAACGTGGCTTTCCTCTCTTTGAAGTTCCTATTTGGTGCTACATGCAGATGGCTGCCAACATATGCTTTGACCAAACTCTTGGGTCAGAGGTCCCTTGTAGAAGCATTCAAGAGAGGATAAGAGACAACGGAATTTTTCCTCTGGGTTTAGTCAGAGCTGAAACCTTCTGCCTGGTATCATATTATTTTTATTTAAAATACATAATTTGAAAACTTCTAGTAAAATAGATGGTTCGAAGACTATTGGCATTCTTCTGCTCTCATGACTACATTGAACCTGTGAACTTATCAAGAGAGGATCATTTCCATTTGCTTAAGGAGTATGTGTACCTTTATTGTCAGACAAATCTGCCGTCTAAAGAAATACCAGGTTGTGAACAGACCTCCCATAATTTCATTACTACAGATAAAACATACGTAACTTCCCCAACGAATACGCCAATCGTTATGAACTTACGAGCAATGACATGGGAGTCAAGGAACTGAGCAAAATCTGTGAGGTAATGAAATCCAAGAGGCATAGAATCAAACATTACTGAGTTAAGAAAACAGTAGCTACAAGTTTAAAGCATAGAGCAGTATCTGAATAGGCATAGGATATAAAACAGTTGCACCTTCACAGATAATATGGAAGACAATGAAAAACACACACAGACACTCAAGTAGAAAGTGTGAAAATTATTTATGCAGCTTTATTTAACATGTTCTTGTTTATTCTTCCTAAAAGCATTTGATTTCTCTGAGTGCTGGTAAAAATAAATTATAGTTATAAGTAAAATACTATTCCAGTCCAGTGGAAAATTATACTTAAGTGTAAAGCATGATTTACTTGGAACTTGTACCCAAGAATTCTCTCCTTCTCTCTCTTTTTTTCTTTTTTAATTTTATTTTAGGTTCACGGGTACCAGTTTTTTATATAGGTGAACTCGTGTCATGGGTGTCTGTTGTACAGATTATTTCATCACCCAGGTACTAAGCTTAGTACCTGATAGTTACTTTTTCTGCTCCTCTCCCTCCTCCCACCCTTCATCCTCTGATAGGCCTCAGTGCCTTTGTGTCCACGTGTTCTCGTCATTTAGCTCCCACTTATAAGTGAAAGCATTTAGTATTTGGTTTTCTGTTCCTGTGTTAGTTTGCTAAGGATAATGGCCCAGCTCCATGCATGCTTCTGCAAAAGACATGATGTTGTTCTTTTTTATGGCTGCATAGTATTCCATGCACCACGTTTTCTTTATACAGTCTACCTCTCTTCAATAATGTTTATACAACTTTAAATAAGCTTGTGTAACTTTAAATAAATTTGTATAGAAACAACTTTAATAAGATGTTTTATTAAAGTCATTCTGTTTGCTTGAAATTTTAATTTTGTAAGTTTTTTAGTTTGACTGAAGGACGCATTTCCAAATTAGAGACCTGGAGCTGGGATTCTGCTAAGCAGGCCAGTCAACATTCTGCTCTTGCTCATGCTTGTGGGCCTGACTTCAGAATGATTGCACAGTCTCAAAATCTCAGTACACTTTTCTGCACAGTTAGAAGAATTAGAAGTAGTTAAAATTTAGAAACTGCATTAAATATCATGTATTTAAATCTGAAACACTGGGGAGACTTCTAAGAGCTGATCTTGTTGGATAGGAAAAAAATAGAAAGGATTATTATCTCCCACTTCAATTCATGTGAAGCTCAGGAAAATCTCATTCGATTTTGTTCAAATTATGCTCTCGCTCTGTGTGAATGATATATGCTATTTGAGAAAATGAGGGAAATGATCAGCTGTAGGTTAATAGTCCATGAAGAGATGAGCTTATTATGTGTGTGTGTGCACATGCATGTGTGTGTATGTGTGTGTGTGTGTGTGTGAGTTTTTATAAAAGAGATGGCTTACTTTTTGCAAAAAGATGACAGTTAAGATTGTAGTTTAGGGAATATGAAGACTTTTATGGTCAAGTTTAGTAGGAGTAACCTTAAATAGTAATTAATTTGCGGCACAGTTATCATTTTGGTTAATTTAGCCCTTCCCTATGCACAAGAGGTGGTGGAGGCTCCATGTTAACAGCCCTTTGAATGACTGTTTCATGTTTTTGTGGTACTGGGGTTGAAATGCCCTTTTAAATCACTATGGTATGTCGAGCCAAGTATTTTATTCAGTTTGGTTTCTAATTAGAGTTAAAAGAGGGCTTATCAGTCAGTCACTGAAAAGTAAGAAACACACTGAACAAAAAATAATTTTATTCCAAACTTTTGTCCCTGAAAATGATAAGAATTTGTCCTTAGAAAGAAATAGGAGGGCTGGGCATGGTGGCTCATGCCTGTAATCCGAGCACTTTGGGAAGCGGAGGCCGGCAGATCACTTGAGGCCAGGAGTTCGAGACCCGCCTGGTCAACATGGCAAAACCCTGTCTCTACTAAAAATACAAAAATTAGCTGGGCGTGCCTCACTTCCCAGCTACTTGGTTCAAGTCAGGGTATGGCACTGGGCAGCTCTTGATCTAGTCAAGAACCTCCCCCTCCTGCCTTGGAGACACCCTGTGCCCCAGGCTCTCAGATCCTCCATCCCCACGGAGTCCTATCTTCCCTTCTATGCCCTCAGTTCTTGTGATCTCTAGAACAATGGGGGAGTCCATAGGAGTAAGAAGGTTGATGCCCTACCGATCCGGAGCCCCAGCTGAACCACTGGCACTTTGATTGGACCTCCAAAGAAATATTCAGGGACATTTTTTAAAATGCCTTTCTCTATGGCAAGATTTCCCATAGTGGTTAGACAGAGGAAGCAAGGAAATATTATAAAGAAAAAACTTTTGAATGTATTCATTCATGTATTGACTTATTCATAGTCATTTATTTTCTTTTTAAGTCAACAAACATTTTCCCACTGTATTAGTTGCCTATTGTTGCTGTAACAAATTACCACAAACTCAGTAGTTTAAGATAACACAGAACTAATTTTCTTACACTCTGGAGGTCAGAAGTTCAGATTCAGCTTAACTGGGCTAAGGCGAAAGTGTCCACAGGGCAGGTTCCTTCTGGAGGCTCTGAAGGGAGAATCTATTTCCTTGCCTTTTTCTATTTCCAGTGGCCCTCTCCATTCCTTGGCTGGTGGCCACTTCCTCCATGTTCAAAGCATATGATTTCATTCTCTGCTTCCATTGTCACATTGCCTTCTCCTCTCACTCCAATTCCTCCTGGCTCCCTCTTATAAGGACTGTGTGATTACATCAGATCCATTCAGATAATCTAGGATAATCTGATCTCAAGACCCTCAGTTTAGTCACACCTGCAAAAACCCTGTTGCCATGTAATATAAGGCAATATTCACAGGGGATTAGCACATGGACATATTTGGGGGCCATTATTCAGCTCACCACAAGCATGGCTGTGGTAATTGCTGTTAGCAATGCAAAACCCATCAGATTAAAGTCTATCCCAACAATCTTCTGATTTAGGAAGATGAGATATATGTATTACTCGCAGATTGAAAAGATATGCAGCAAGATCAACACAGACAGAAGAAAGCCATGGATGTTCAGAAGAGGAAGAAATTGCATCTGTGTCTGGGAAAATGGTAGCTTTCCACCCAAAGTAGTATTTGAGGTTTCAAGAAAAATAATGTAGTTGCAAGGACTAAAAAATGCAAGAAGAGGGCAAACATAATTGTTAGGGAGGGCAGAACACAAGAGGCATTTCATGCAAAATGGAGTAGTGGGAAATAAGTTCTAAAGGAGAGTTCCTGACTGCTAGGTGAGGGGGTTGTATTATGTTGGATAGACAGCAGGAGAACCATTGAAACACATGTATTGAGATGTGCTGTAGAAAGATTATTCTATTGACGGCAATGTGCACTATGGGCATCGGTATTTTGTGGTCTACACATATGAGTGTGAGTCCAACCAAGGAACACACCAAAAGCCAAGCATCTCAAGCCAGTGGACAAGGGCCAGGAGATTCAAGAATGAGCTCTAATACATTCCCTTCCTTGGTCTTATGCACACTGTGTACATTGAGAGAGAATCAACAGAATGCTTTAAAACTGAAGATGTCTCCCCAGCCTGTCAGATGCTCTCTTCATCCAGTCCTCTTAAGAATTAGGATTAGGGCCAGTAGCATTTGATCATCTTTGTGATGTAGTTGTTAAAAAGAAATAAAAAACATGGCATCTCAAGAGAGAAGACCATTGTACCTATATCTGCAGCATTACCACTTGCTAGTGCTGGGGCTCAGAAAACATTACCCCAAAATGAAAGTCTCAGAAGCAAAAGTTATTCTCTGACCTTCTCCTGCCTTCCTGTCTCTCAGTCCCATTTTCCCTTAAGGCTATGTAGAAACTAGAATCCCTCTTCCCCACAGCAGGTCATAGAAACCAGAATCTCCTCTCCCCAAAGCCAGGCATAAAACCTTAAAACACTACTCTAACTTCCCCTCCACCTTTCTGTGTAAAAAGTGACTATTAAGAAATAGTCTGACCTACCTTGTTTGACTGTAGGTCCTAATACCCCCATTCCAGAGAGGGTCCTGCCCCATACTTTGAAGGAAGAAATGCATGTCCAGATAGGCCAAGAAGAATCTAGACAGACAGGTCTTGCTGGGTTTCCTCACTAAGTCTATCAGCATTAGATTGTACTTTTTGTCCAATCACATTTCTACAGGGCTGTCCATGCTTTGTTAAACCTAAGCATAAAAAGTGTCAATTTCCAGCTGGGTGCAGTGGCTCACACCTGTAATCCTAGCACTTTGGGAGGTCGAGGCAGGCAGCTCACTTGAGGTCAGGAGTTCAAAACCAGCTTGGTCAACCTGGTGAAACCCCGTCTCTACTGAAAATACAAAAAATTAGCCAGGTGTGGTGGGTGCATGCCTGTAATCCCAGCTCCTCGGGAGGCTGAGGCAGGAGAGTCGCTTGAACCCGGGCGGTGAGGTTGCAGTGAGCCGAGATCGTGCCACTGCACTCCAGCACAGCTTTGCAACAGAGAGAGACTCTGTCTTTAAAAAAGAAAAAGTCAGTTTCCCTGTATCATTGGGTCTTCATTCTGAAGGTTCCCAGGTGTACACTTCAAATATATTTGCATGCCTTTTCTCCAACTAATCTGCCTTTTATGAGTTGATTTTTCAGTAAAACTTCAGAGAGCCAAGGGGAGGATTCTCCTCGGTTCCTATAGTTTCTATAGTTTGCTGTCACAAACAAGATGATCAAAGTCCCTCCCTTCTGGAAGCCTCAGTTAAGGAAATCTGGGAACCTGATTAGCTGCAAAAGGGTAAGAATTTCTAGCCATCCAGGCTTCCAGCCTCTTTCTCTGTGCAATCCAGTTGAGTGGATGGTAAAAATCACTCTTTCTCTGTAAAATTTTGATTAACAGGACCAAAAGATTTGTGTGTGACTAGCCTTGCTGTAGCAACACTGGTGTACTTTTTGATACTTTATGGATGAATATTCATGTTATTTGATCCCTTTCCTGCCAAAAATAGTCTTTTCCTTTGTCTTTCTATGTTGTTTGTAACAAGAGGTATCAGATAAAGTTTCCTTTTGTTTGATTTCTTTGAGAGTGTGACCTGTGACCGCAGGAGCACTCTGTCAGTCTCTGCCACCTGGTGGGCATGATTTTTAGGTAATATCAGGTGGTCAGTCTGAAAATGGCTAGGAACCTGAAACTTTTCTTCAGAATATGTCAAGCTCTCAGGAAAGTTTGTCTTAATGAGAAGTCCTGTCCATAAGGAACTTTTGTTATCTCAACCCTTGTTGCCTGCATAGTGCTGAAAAAGTCCAGTCCCAAGAGGGCCTACCTAGTATCAGAGATTAACAGGTCTGTGACTGGTGCCACCCCGTAACTTTGTGGGTTACTGAAGGCAAACACTATCATTAACTGTCAGTGGCAACAAGAACCTTTTGTTATCTTAGCCTATTCCTAGGAGGGAATTTTCTGGAGGGAATCTTCCGAATTGCTTCTTCTCTGAAGTGGCCATTGAATTGAGTTGCTATTGAAGTGCTATAAATACACCGTGGGAAATTCTAATTGTCAATGGCCGAAAGATGGATGCTTTAAATTAAACTCCTAAATTAAAACAAAACAAACAAAAACAAAACAGAGATCTCTTATTCTAAACAATTGATTGGAAGACCAAACTAAAAGAAAGACATTTAACAATGTCATGGCTAGCCTTAGAAATTCTCTTTATAAAAAGCAAAAATTGGACATAAAACAAAGCTAAAATATTTGTACAAACTGCCTGCTTTAGATCCTTGTGAGAATGATAACAGAGGTCACTTCCTGTGGCCTAGTAGTTGAAATTCCTGGCTTTCATAGCTGTTGCCTGGGTTCAATTCCTGACCAGAGAACAGTCCTTCCAGTTTTGATATTTGTGTGACTTTTGACTTTTGGGGGTATCCATTTTTTATTGACCATTTTGATTTCCTGTGTTTTCCCTTTTTTTTGAGACGGAGCCTCCCTCTGTCAACCAGGCTGGAGTGCAGTGGTGCAATCTTGGCTCACTGCAAACTCTGCCTCTCAGGTTCAAGCGATTCTTGTGTCTCAGCCTCCCCAGTAGCTGGGATTATAGGTGCCCGCCACCACACTCAGCTACTTTTTGTATTTTTAGTACAGATGGGGTTTCACCATGTTGGCCACGCTGGTCTCAAACTCCTGACCTCAAGTGATCCACCTGCCTCAGCCTCCCAGAGTGCTGGGATTACAGGCGTGAGCCACTGAACCTGGCCCCTGTCTTTTTCTATCTGTGGGAGCATGCAAGGTTTGGGGGCCTTTGGTGTAGACTGTCAGCTGAGAAACTGAGACCCTGAAAGAATATGGCTAGACAGAAATGTGGACTTGACCTCGTTTGTGGCTAGCAAACGTTTTCATTGTTTGAGCTGTCTTTGAGGTGGTTCTGGATCTTGTGACGAGTGCTTTCCTCTCTTTGGAGACACTTCTTGCATCCTTGCTTATATCATAACCATGGTTAGCGTTCAACTAAAAGGAGTCTTTGGCTTAAGAGAAAAGGATTCAATAACTAGAAATATTAGCCATTTGTCCCAGCTAAAATCTAATAATAAGAGATTTAGAATATTTTTTTAGGAGCTATATAGTCAAAAGTCAACTTTGTTGAAACTGATATTTAGGCTATATATGTACACATATACATATAGGTTTAATGCCTTTGTTCTCTCTCTCTAAAAATGTCTCTGTCCACTGAATTCCCCTATTCTTGAACCCCTGCTAACCATACATGCTCCTTTGGTGTGTTTCTCCATTGACTTCTGTCCGTGCCTCCTTCCTCTCCACGCTTCGTGGCACATGGGGACACCTAAGAAAATTTCTAACACCCTGAAATCTCTAAGGAAAGCAGCAAAGGCACCACAGACTTCTCTTTTGAGGAGAAATGTATGTTTTTCCTCATAAAACCCCAACAGTTGTTAAGTGGACAGATTCCTCTTAAATCTAAAGCTTTACCACCTTCTGCATTAAACTCCTTGATCAATCTGGCTTTTAGATACATACATATATATGTTATATGTTGTGTCTACATGTATGTATATGTCTGTGCAGATGTTTATATACTATATATGATACCAAATTAACTTAAAGATAAATGAGTACTCATAAATAATTAGCCCAAATGCTTGTCAAAGTCATGTGACTTCAATAATCTTTGATAAATAAATGTAGTTTTAAAATTATTGGTAAAATAAAATTTAAAAACTTCAGAATTTAATTTAGATATTTTTACCTGTGTCTATTGGTCAGACAGGTTTATACTGATAGATATTTTAAGGTCATAAAATAGTTGCTCTATGATTTTTTAAATATGTGAGCTTCTATCTTTGATTTGCACCTTTAGACCATGATGAGGCCCAGGGATGCAGGAACTCCTCCTCCAGGCATTGTCCTTTCTCCTAGGCTCTGTATCTGATACATAATTAAAATTGCTTATTTCCTAGATTTTTCACTGAAAGTAAAGATTACTAAGAGCTAACATAATTACTAATATATGTAATTAAAACCTACCACATATAAGAAAAGCAATTCTATTCACAAAGAGTATAAGAAAAGTAAGATGCTTTTGGTTTAAAAAATCCTTTTAAAAGACATAAAATATGGTTTTTTGTTAAAGGAAAATTAATTTTGTCTAGTTTCAAGGATTTTAAAAGTTGCTTTAAATTAAAGGGGAAAATGATAAATAAAATGGAATAGATATAAAAGTTGGGAAAATGAAAATGGAAAAAACTATAAGAGGTTATTAAAGGTTTCTAAAATCTTATTTTATATGGTCAAAACTGAGATTAGATTGGCTTATTTATAAGGTTTTATCAAAATTAACTTT
>NW_016804410.1:1465349-1558318 GCF_001698545.2 Rhinopithecus bieti
TAAAGGTTTTCACTTTTAAAATCTTTGAATTACCCCTTTGACTAAATGAGTAACTTGTTTTCCAGTGACCTGTGATTCAATTTTGAACAAGTGCTTAAAACTTTTATAGTTGACAAACTTTCCAAAATCAAAATGTCAAATTCTATATTCAGTCTTTTTGACCTTAAACTAGCTTTTTGGATATTAGAACCCCTGGAAGTCCAAGAAAGACATATTAGCTTTATTTGGTATGCTAAGATCATGCAGGAAGCATTGTCAATTAATAAATGGTATCACCAGGTTTGATGGCTCATACCTGTAATTACAGCACTTTAGGCGGCCAACGTGGGAGGATCACTGGAGGACAGGAGTTTGAGACCAACCTGGGCAACATAGCGAGAGCCTGTCTCTACAAAAATGAAAAATAAACAAATTAGTCAGGTATGCTGGCATGTGTCTGTAGTCTTAGCTATTTGGGAGGCTGAGGTAGAAGGATTACTTCAGCTCCAGAGTTCAATGCTACAGTGAGCTATGATCTTGCTACTGTACTCTAGCCTGGGTGACAGAGTGAGACCCTGTATCTAAAAAATTAAAATATCCTACACATGTACCCTAGAACTTAGAATAAAAATTAAAATAAATAAAAAAAATAAAAAGCAAAAGAAATCATGTTTAACTTCCTTTGGATTATTTAATATTTGTATGAATGTGTTATTAATTTGTGTTCTGAAATTGTACAACATTTCTAAAATTCTGACATATCGGTACATGTTAATATTGTGATGGTTATGTCAAATGTTATATGCCACAGAAATAACAAAATTTCCTTTTCAATTGTGTCTTTAACCATGGCTATTCTGTCTTTTGTCATCCACAGAAAATTATTGTTTTACTTTGATTCTTCTCAAAAAGCAGTTTATCATTGCTATCATCCAAAATTTGCCTCTTCAAGGATAATCATGGAAAAGGCTGGCAAGTACTCTTGAATACAGGTTTCTGATAACTTTGTAGATTGTACCATTGGACTACAATTAAAAAGACTTCTTTCTCTTTTGGGCTATTTATAGTTACAATAAATTAAAGTATATTTTGTAAACACAAATTTGAAGTATTTATCTTTCCCTCTTGCTGATTTCTCCAGAAACTGGAAACTAGTTATGAGTATTTTAATTTATGGCAATGTCTTTTTTTTTCATAAATTCAATAAGAATCTGTTTTCTTTTGTAACAGGGCATAACTGGACACACTGATTGTTTTACCAAAGCTTTGACTGGAATGGCATATTTTCAGGTACGTCCAGACTACTTTGAGCAATTGAGGTTGACTTAATAAAGCTGATAAAAAGCCCCTGTAAAGACTGCCCTGTTGCCTTGTCTACATCATTCCTTTACAAGGTTCCTGACTTGTGGTAAGAAAAGAATTTGTCACTTTCTAACTGGGCAAGAAACTTCAAGTTATTTTGATACTTTGAGAAAAGAGAAATGTCCCCAGTTTGAACAGGAATTGCAGGCACAGTTTAATGACAAATCCCTGGCTTAGAGAGGCTTTAAAAAGGCTAATCTTAAAATTGCATTAAAAACAGTTCCAGCAAAGCCAACTTCATAAAAGTCTATATGACCAATCATTATTCTTGCTGTACTTTATGCAAATAATTAGGCCCAATGTAGTAAAAGGAAAACTCATCTTTCAAATAAATTGATCCTACTATGATTTGTCTTTGGTAGAAATTGGGGACTGGAAAGAAAAAATTTTGTCTTAAAAGAAAACTATAGTACACCTGTTATTAGAATCTAGTCTTGTCCACTCTTTTTGAGTTTTTGTTATTTGCCTACAATTTGGACTGAATCTTGAGTTATTTCCTGGCTCCATGTCTCTGAACTAATGTTTCCAATTATTTTCCCATTTTTTAATTTGAAATCTCTAAAATTAAAACTGCTTTTCCCTAAAGCCCTGCAAGATGAGGCTAGATAACTTGACAGAAACTTTGAAAAATCATTACAGCACTTAATATATGAACAGTTTAAAATATGAACAACTTAACATATGATTGTGCCTGTTGATAAATAGTCTACTCAAAAAGTTCACTGGAACAACTGGTGCAAACTACAAACCAGGAAAAATGTGTCAGAGGGTCACTATCTGCTCTCACTTCATCTGAAGATGCTGTGCCCAACATATAAAAATCTTCACTGGCTGACTGCTCTCTGGATTTAAAATCTGAGTTTGTAGTTTGATCTAACCGTTCGCCTTTGTTTTGCATTTATTTCCATTGAAATGACTCTTACTAAATATCTGATTTCTCACATCATAAAAAGCCTTGCCTCTGGTGAAACCCCATCTGTAGCACACTTGCCTGAAATGAGACACAACTGCTAACTGTTTAATTGAATTGGCCTATTCTCAGGACTGAGAGATTGGTTTGATGACTTCTGAGACAATTCACAAATCTGATATTTGCACTCTGACACTTCTTGAGGAAGTTTCATTTTGGGGAATGCTGGGGCTCAGAAAATAATACCCCAAAATGAAGGCCTCAGAAACAGCCACAGAGAAAAGCAGAAGTTTTCCTCTGACCTTCTCCTCCTCTCTTATCTCTCAGTCCCATTCTTCTCCAAGGCCAGCCATAGAAACTGGAATCCCTTTCCCCAAAGCAAGTGAGAGAAACCAGACTCCCTTTTCTCCCAAGCCAGCCATCAGATATAACAATATTATATTACTCTAACTTTCCCTCCATCTTTCTGTGTAAAAACTGGCCATAAAGAAATTATCTAATCTACCTTGTTTTACTGCAGGCCCTAACACCCCCATTCCAGAGGGGATCCTGCCTTACACTCAGAGGAAGGAATGCAAGCTCAGAGAGCCCAAGAAGAATCTAGACAGACAGATCTTGCTGGATTTCTCCAATGAGTCTATTGGCATTAGATCATAGCCTTTCTGTACAGTTGTATTTCGACATGACTCTTTATACTTTGTCAAACTTAAGCGTAGAAATGGACAATTTCCCCTGTATCTTTCAGTCTTCATTCTGAAGGCTCCAATGTGTACACATTACATAAATATCTATGCCTTTTCTCCAGTTAATCTGCCTTTTATGAGTTGCTTTTTCAGCAAAACTTCAGAGAGCTAAAGGGAAAGCTCCCCCTTAGCTCCTACACTTCTGTGACATTGAACAAATCCCTTTAACCTCTTTGAGCTTCAGTGATAATGATACTACCAGTTTTACCTAACTCATCGCATTATTTTAATGTAGCATCAATGAGATGATAGACGAAGATGCTTTGTACATTGGAAAGGATATTGCAAAAATTAACTTGCATTCCAAAAAAATGGTGTGGAGTCTATCATTTGTCAAGAAAGTGTTCTTCATTGTGGGTTGCTGTATTGACTAGGAGGCAGATCGAGTTTGGTGAGTAAATTGTGAGCTTTGAGGTGTTGAACCCCTAAACTGGAGCATCTAAGGTTGTCTGCTGCCATGGGAGCTGTCAATCCATAGGGCTGGTTTTCATCTTGAGAAATCATGAGGTAGACTGACCACAGGCAATCTGACTTGAGGAAGAGAGAAATAGAGAGATAGAGATGATATAGGTAGGTAGGTAGATACATAGATAGATAGATAGATAATGATAAATCAGGAATTTAATTAGCTGAGTGACTCAGATGGAAATGGTGAACTCTAACTGGGTTTCTATTTACAGTAAACGGATGTGATTTGTCATCTGACTCAATTAGCCAGAAATTAAATGCATCTTGAGGCAGAAATATCATGGATTTAAATATTCTCTTGGGTTGGGGAACGCTCAGTAAAATGACAACTTTTAATCTCTTTCTTCAGAGTGCTAACTTAGAGATGCTCTGCCTTCTCTCAGGACACAAATGGTCATCCTCTTGCCCAACCCAACCCCACCTCTGTTCTTGCCTCAATTATAATGGAAGGTACCATTTCCTTAGTGCCCCAAAGTACTCATGGTTGGACACTTACAGATAATATGGTAAATGAATTCCTGCTAATGTCTTGGCAGTTACTCCAGTGTGTTCATAACTGTTCTTCCAATGTAGGTTGAAGAAAAATCGAAGAAGGATATTTCCATATAAGCAGTGATGCTATCAATGGGCTCTCTATGGGCACATTGGAGCAGGTGCTGTTGGAGAAATCATCCTCCCATATGATGCAAAAGCAAGCTAAGTTTCAACTGAACCTCCGAAGCGTGTTTCCACCTCTCATAGGAGAGTTGGTTTTTTATCAGTGTTGCCTGGGGGCAAACCTGTGAGGCAGAGGCTGAATCCACACAAAATTATGATTGAAGAGAAATTCAGGGTCTCCACTTTGGGGGCTTCTCTACTGTGACCCAGAATTCCAGACCTTCTGCTCAAAATCCATCACATGTCTTCCTGTCTGCATCCTCACTGCCACCAAACAGGACCTGGGACATTGACATATGAGCCACGACCCTGCCAACAAAGCTGCCTGAGAGAAAGAAGCACATTCCTGGGGATGAACACATGCGGGGCAGGTCCTCGTGACATAGACTGACCCAGGTCCCTAGCACCAGCCTCTCCAGCTCCTGTTATGGGTCTTCCCTTGCCCTTCTTTATCCCAAAGTCCTTCCTTTGGGCTAGGGAAGAGGAAGGTAAGCTTCAGATCTATTTCTCTGGGGTGCATGTTGCCATGTAGGGAAAGCAGTTACTAATTCTGAGTGGTGAGCACAAAGGGAAGGGGACTCTGTGACTGAGGTTCTTCCAAGGGTCAAAGTGGAAGGCTGCTGAGGAGCAGGGTTCCTGATGTCGGGGGAGCATGTGGAGGAGAATGACCAGCTCTCATGCTGGGGCAGGCATTGAGCTTCTGGGGGAATGAACATAGTCTTTACCCTGACTCTGGACCTGCTTCTGGCTGGCCCTCTCCTCTTCCACCAAGGCCAAGTTATGTCCTTAAGCCTCCTTTTGGCCCCTGGAGGGAAAAGTCATTTTCCAGAGCATGTTCGGCCCTCCTGGGTTGGCCTCCAGAGCCTCCCACCCCAATTCCCACCGCTCACTAGTATCTATCTTCTCCCCACTCCTCCTGGCCCTTGCTTCTAGGCTTCTCTCTTGTCCTCTCCATTCTGCCTCCTTGCATTATCTCAGAACAAAGAACTTTATTAGCCTCCTTATTTTACTGCTGCCCTGACACCTAGCTTCACTGTGTGACCTGCACACCCCTGCCTCCAAAGCCCTTAACCAATATGGTTGTGCCAACTTAATCCTGCTTGGGGCTCAGCCCTGTCTGAAACTCCAGGACCAATTCTTGTTTTAAAAAAAAAAATTATTTTAATTTTGTGGCTACACAAAATTAAAGGAGTTGTATATATTTATAAGGTACAAGAAATATTTTGATAAAGGTATGCATAATAATCACATCATGGTAAATAGGGTACCCATCCCTTCAAGCATTTATCCTTTGTGTTTAAAGAATCCAATTATATTATTTTAGTTATTTTTAAATGTATGATTAAATTATTATAGACTATACATATATATACATATATATATAGTCACCCCGTTGTACTATCAATTACTAGGTCTTATTCATTCATTTTAATTATCCTTTGTACCCATTAACCATCTCTACTTCCTCTCACTCCACCACTATCCCTCCCAGCCCTCAGTAATCATCCTTCTACTCTCTATCTCCGTGAGTTCAATAGTTTGATTGCTAGATTCCACAAATAAGCGAGAATATGCGATGCTTGTCTTTCTGTATCTTACTTATTTCACTTAACAACAATGACCTCCAGTTCCATCCATGTTGCTGCAAATGACAGGATCTCATTCTTTTTATGGCTGAATAGTGCTGCATTATGTGTATGTACCACATTTTCTTTATCCATTATTCTGTTGATGAGCACTTAGGTTGCTTTCAAATGTTGGCTATTAGGAAGAGTGCTGCAATAAACGCAGGTGTGGAGATATCTCTTCAATATCCTGATTTCCATTCATTTTCTTTTCTTTTTTTTTTTTTTTGAGACGGAGTCTTGCTCTGTCACCCAGGCTGGAGTGCGGTGGAGCTATTTCAGCTCACTGCAAGCTCCGCCTCCCAAGTTCACGCCATTCTCCTGCCTCAGCCTCCCGAGTAGCTGGGACTACAGGCACCTGCCACCATGCTCAGCTAATTTTTTGTATTTTTAGTAGAGACGGGTTTCACCGTGTTAGCCAGGATGGTCTCGATCTCCTGACCTTGTGATCCACCCGCCTCGGCCTCCCAAAGTGCTGGGATTACAGGCGTGAGCCACCACACCTGGCCTCCTGATTTCCTTTCTTTTGAGTGTATGCCTATCAGGGATATTACTGGATCATATGGTGGCTCTATTTTTAGTTTTATGATGAACCGCCAAACTGTTCTCCATAGTGGTTGTACTAATTTACATTTCTACCAATAGTGTACAACAGTTCCCTTTTCTCTATATGTTCTCCAGCATTTGTTATTGCCAGAACCAATTCTTTTTCTTTTTCCCCAGGACCAATTCTGATTCCCATTAGGAAATATATAAGTACACTTTTCAAGGTAGATCTCTCTACAAGCAAGCTTTCCTGCCTAACACATAACACCCTAATCATCCACATGGTAGCCCATATCTAGGAATATCAATTTTCATATCTATGAGATTCTGATTGAAGGTCTTTAGGGGAGAACAGCCCCTTTGTGGCTCAAGTAGAACCCTGGGTGTGTCCCTCTTTAGACTATTGACAGAAAATTCTTATGAAATTACTTTGAGGCACCTGTTCTCTATGGCTGATATTGTGAGGTTTCCTTGTAATTAAGAAGTTATATTATTAAGATACAGTAGACATGGTCTGGCCATTCCCATTTAAGGAAAGTTGGCAAAGCTTAGACTGATGTACACAGATACTACTACTACTACTGCCCTTGATTGTGTGACCTTGTGGAAGGTCACTTAATCTCTCTGGGCCTCACGTTCCTGGAAAGTGGAGTGGAAGAAGACTAGAAAATCACTGAGGTTCATTCTAGCATAAAAATGTTGTCCTGGATTGCCACAGGAATCTCTGTGAGTGAACAACTATGAAACTAGGCATAAGGCAGGGCTGCACGTCTGACATGTCTGGTGACAGCACTCCCTCCCCTGCTTAGCTATAGCTCAGAATTTATATGCGCCTGTGTTAAAAAGAAAAATGATCTCAAATCAATAACTTAACTTTCTACCTTAAGAAACTATAGAAAGTAAAGCAAATGAAACCAAAATATGCAGAAGGAAGGAAATGATAAAGACTCAAGCAGAAATAAATGAGCTAGAGAATAGAAAAGCAATAGAAAAAAATTAATGAAATCAAATGTTATGTCTTTGAAAGATCAATGAAATTAACAAACGTTTAGCCAGAGTGGCCAAGAAATAAAAAACAAAACTTTCAATTACTAAAATTAGAAATGAGAGAGGAAATATCACTACTGGATTATAAGAGAATACAATTGTATGCCAAAAACTAGATATCCTACATAAAATGGACAATTTCTTAGACACAAGTTACTGAAACCAACTCACAAAGAGATATAAAAACTGAACATACCTATGACAAGTAAAAAAATTAAATTAGCGCTCATAAAACTTCCTATAAAGAAAAGCCAAGCCCCAGGTGACTTCATTGATGAATTTACCATAGGTAAAACAATTAAGACAAAATTACCACCAATCCTTTACAAACTCTTTTATAAAATAAAAGAGGAGCTAACACTTCCCCAACTCATTCTTTGAGACCAATATTACCCTAATATCAAGGGCAGTTTAAGACATTATAAGAAAACTATATACAGATATTCCTGATGAATGTAACATGAAAATCTTCAAAATATTACCAAACTGAATCCAGCAGCATATTAAAAGGATTATGCATCATGGCCAAGTGGGATTTACCACAAAAACACAAGAGTGGTTCAACAAAAATCAATCAATGTAATAGATTCATTAGTAGAATAAAGGGGAAAAGCACATGATCATCTCAACAGATGGAGAAAAGCATTTGACAAAATCCAACACCCCTTCAGGATAAAAACAAAACAACACCCCTTCAGCAAACTAGTAATGAAAGGGAACTCCTCAATATGATAAAGACTGTGAAAAACCCGTAGCTAACATCAGATGAAGAAATGATGCTTTCTCCCTAAGATCAGAAACATGATGAGGACGTTTGCTCTTGCCACCTCTATTAACATTGTACTGGAGGTTCTAGCCAAGGCAATTAGGAAAAAAAAAAAAAAAGGTATATAGATAGGAAATGAAGCAATAAAACTCTCTCTATTCAGAGATGATATAATCTTGCATAAAGGTAATTCTAAGAAATCCATTAGAGTACTATTAGAACTAATAAGCAAATTCAGTAAGTTTACAGCTCAATATACCAAAATCAACTATATTTCTATACACTAAAAATGAACAATCCAAAATAAAACAAGAAAACAATTCAATTCACAGTATCAACAATTATAATAAATACTTAGGAACAAATTTAAAAGAAAGAAGTACAAAACCTATACTCTGAAAACTTTAAAATGTAATTGAAAGAAAGAAGATGTAAATAAATGGAAAGACAACTCATGTTCATGGATTACAAAACTTAATATTGTTAAATGGTAATGTTCCCTAAATTCATCTGCAGATACAATACATTTTTATGAAGATCCCAGTTGGCATTTGTTCTTTCTGGACCTTTCCTTTCTTTCTTTCTTTTAACCTACTGCTTAGAAATAAAAGGGGCCCAGAATAACCAACATAGCTTTGAAAATGAAGAACAAAGTTAGATAACTACCATTTCTCAGTTTCGAAACTCACTTCTACAGTAAGCCTTGTTGCACTGGCTTACACAGATATATCAATGGGATAGAACTGACAGCCCAGAAATAAGCCTGTACATTTATGGTCAATTGATTTTCAACAAGGATGCAATAGATTTTCAGCAACACCATTCAATGGGAAAAAGAATAGTCTTCTCAACAAGTGGTGCTAGGAAAATAGGATATCCATAGGCTAATGAATAAAGTTGAGCCCCTACCTCACACCATATAGAAAAGTTAACTCAAAATGGATGGGACATAAATGTAAGAGCTAAAAGTATAAAACTCTTTGGGAATGAGGGGAAAACCATGAAAGTAAATCCTTGTGACCTCATATTAGACAATCACTTCTTAGATGTAACACCAAAAGTATGAGTGACAAAAGGATAAAAGAGAGATAAATTGAATTTATGAAAATTTAAAAATTTTATGCTTCAAGGACTACATAAAAATGTGGAAAAAAACACACAGAGTGGGAGAAAATAAAGTTTGCGAATCATATACCCAATAAGGGTTGTGCTTCTAGAATATCTTTAAAAATCCCTATAACTAAACAATAAAATGACAGGTAAAATAATTTGAAAATGGGCAAAGGATTTGAATAGATATTTCTTCAAGTAATATATACAAATGGCCAAAAAACACATGAAAATATGCTAAATCTCATCATTCACTAGAAAAATGTAAATCAAAACCACAATGAGATATCAATCCCCATTAGCATGGTTATGATTTAAAAGACAATTTTAAGTCTTGGTGAGTATGGAGAGATTTGAACCTCCATACATTGCTGGTGGGAATGTAAATGGTTCAATTTTCTTGAAAAACAATTTGACAGCTCTTAAAATGTTAAACTGCTAGGTATATTATCAGGAGAATTCAAATCAAATGTCCACACAAATGCTTGTACATGAATGTTTATAGCAGCAGTAATGATAATGGCCAAAAATTGAACTAATCCATAGCTCCATCAATGGAGAAACAAAATGTGGTATATCCATCAATAAAATATTATTTGACCATAAAAAAGAGAGTAGTTTTGACATATGTTACAACATGAATAATCATTGAAAACATGCTAAGTGAAAGAAGCCAGACAGAAAATGTCATATATTCTAGGATTCTGTCTATATGAAATGTCCAGAATAGGCAAATAAATAGAGACAGAAAAGCAAATTTGTGGTTGCCAGGTGCTGGGAACAGTGAGGGGAGTGAGAAGTGACTGCTGTTGGGTATAGGGTTTCAAATTGGTGTGATTTAAATGATCTAGAATTAGATAGTGGTGATGGATGCACAGCTCTTTGAATATACCCCAAACCACTGAATCACACACTTTATCTTTTTTTTTTTTTTCCAACTTGCATTTTAAGTTGTGGGGTACATGTGCAGGACATGCAGGTTTGTTACATAGGTAAACATGTGCCATGGTGGTTTGCTGCACAGATCAACCCATTACCTAGGTATTAAGTCCAGCATCCATTAGCTATTCTCCCTCCCACCACCCCCGACCGACAGGCCCCAGTGTGTGTTGTTCCCCCGATGTGTCCGTGTGAATCACACACTTTAAAAGTGTGCACTTTGTGGTATATAAGTAGTATCTCAGTAAAACTGTTATTTACAAAAAAGCCTCCAGTGGTTCCCAAGTCCAAGCTCCATGGCAGCATGGTGGGTCCTGCTTTTCTACGCTCACTGTCAGCTTTGCTCAGGTGAATCTGACAGTCTAGCAATGTCAAGTGCCTTGTAGGTCCCAGAGCCCACCACACTGATTCTCACCTCCATGCCTAAGAGCTCATATTAGAATGTCCTTCCCCTTCTTGTCAAATTGCTATTTTACTTTCTTTAAATTTTTTTTTTTTTTTTTTTTTTTTTTTTTGAGATGGAGTCTCTCTCTGCCACCAGGCTGGAGTGCAGTGGCGCAATCCCGGCTCACTGCAACCTCTGACTCCGCTCGAGTGATTGATTCTCCTACCTCAGCCTCCTGAGTAGCTAGGATTACAGGCATATACCACCATGTCCAGCTAATTTTTGTATTTTTAATAGAGCCAGGGTTTCACCATGCTCGCTAGGATGGTCTCGATCTCCTGACCTCGTGATCTGCCTGCCTCAGTCTCCCAAAGTGCTGGGATTACAGGCGTGAGTTACAGCGCCCAGCCATAAAATTTTTTTGATAAAATTTTTCGAGCATTCAGAAGAATACGAAGACTGGTACAATGAACACTCACTACCTAGATCCAACAATGTTGGAGAGTTCATGTGTAACTCTCCAGTGTCATCTAAGGCACAGTTCAGGCTTCACTTTGACCAGTTAGCCTCAAGTATCCTTTATAGCTTTTCTTTTTTTCCAAACCAGGCTCTCACATGGAGAAACACACACTACATTTGATTGTTATATCTCTTAAGTCTTTTTCACAATCAAGAACATTTTCCCCATCACCTTCCCTGGTTTTTGGGAATAATATGTAAGTCTCTTATATTAAGTTTCATATTTAAGAGACGGGGCCTGTGTCTTACAGAGTGTCCCAGAGTCTAGATTTGTGTGATTGTTTCCTTTGGGTGTTCTTTAACTTGTTTCTCTAGTCTCTGAACTTTCTGTAAAGTAGAAGTTAGATCTAAATGTTAATAAATGTAACTTTTTTAGAAAGAACCCGGGTGCCGTGGCTCACGCTTGTAATCCCAGCACTTTGGGAGGCCAAGGCGAGTGGATCACCCGAGGTCAGGAGTTCGAGACCAGCCTGGCCAACATGGTGAAACCCTGTCCCTACTAAAAATATAAAAACTAGCCGGGTGTGGTGGTGGGTGCCTGTAATCTCAGCTATCTGGGAGGCTGAGCCAGGAGAATTGCTTGAACCCAGGAGACAGAGTTTGCAGTGAGCTGAAATGGTGCCATTGCACTCCAGCCTCAGTGACAGAGTGAAACTCCGTCTCAAAAAAAAAAAAAGAAAGAAAGAATATGTCATGAACCTCATATTACATCATATTAAGAGGCACATACTGTTATTAGGGCTCATGCTGGCCTTCAACTCATAAAGCTTTTCTTGTTACAGTATCCCTTTAATTGCTAATTGGGTGTGTGTGTGTTCGGGGTTTGGGGGTGTGTTTTGGCATAAAGTTAATTCAGGGCTGTAACTCTGGGCTTCTTCCTTATAAGATGGTATTGTTTCCCAGACTCATTGAGGACAAGCACTATGTTGTTTCCCAGACTCACTGAGGACAAGCACAGATGACTGAAGGACAGCCCCTGTGCTCAGGGATGGGACAGCACATACATGCACACACATACAGAGTCCTGAAGCGCTGTTGTGTAGACAAGGATAATGCATTCAACAACGTTCAGCAGTGACTGATTGGGGCCTAAACCAATTCCCAACCCCCAGCCTCCAAACTCACAGGAAATTGCAACCTGGGAAGCTCCCCAGACCCTGCCCTCTCTTGCCTGAGTCCACTACACTTAGGGTCTGCCGTGCGGAAAGGCTGAAAGCTCAGAGAGTTTAAAAAAAATATATTAGAAAAAATGAAATAATGTTTGACTGTTCCTTGAGCATCAGACATGGGACTTGGCTCCTGCTGTCCCAATGTTTACATTAAGAAAAATAGGTTCACACTGCACACCAGGCAGGCGTGCATGCATGCTGTTGTTAAGTCCAAGCAAAAACCCAAGTTGCTTTCAACTCACTAGGCTGTATGGAACCAGATTAGCACGAGCCAAGATTTTCTTACTCCGTGGTCAGCAGGAAAGCCAGAAGCAACGGAATTCTATTCAGCACAGACCTGGGACTTGCTCCTGTGCCCACACAAAAGCCCCATTTCACGGCATTCTTTCAACACTCAACCACCATGCAGGGTTTATATACCAATCACTCGGTAAAGTCTGTGTGATTGGTCTGATCCCTGAAGGCCCAATCAAGATTGATTTTAGAAACGTAGACTTGTCTGGAATTGCTAAAAGAAAATATGCTAGAAAAGGGAAGCCAGCGCTATTTGTACAATTATCATGGCAAGTAAACAAGAGCATTCCTCCAATTCCTTGATCCTGCTGCACTCCATCTGGAAATGGTCAGTGATTCCCGGTGCACATCCCTGTGACGTGCCGCCTCTCAATAGACATTTCCCTGGCACAGCCCTGGATGCTCTCTGAAGAAAATGAGATTGATGCAAGGGGCTCTGATCCATGGTAATGACCTAGATACTGGCTTTGCTCCTGATGGAGTGGTGCTGAATGCTTTCTGCACGTATCTTTCATCATTAGCAGGCCCCAGCTCCCCTCCTCCAGATAAGGATGTAAAAAACAACACACTGAGTAGAGAAAGCTGAAGAGGCACAATTCAGCCAAGCATCACAGACACAAAAAGGCCAGCACAAAGTGATAACATGAAAACAACGCATTTGAAACCCAGCAATGTGGATGGCAAGTCTTGATCACCGTTGCACGTGTCCCCTCCACCCATCAGAGACACCAGCCACATTTCGTCCGAGAACCTATCTCTTGCTTAACATTCCTTCTGGGGAAATATCTTTCAGATACTTTTTTATTGCCAGGTGGTGAAATAAATGGCTCCTTGGTAAATCAAGGCATATAGCAACTCTATAAAATCTTTATTATAATATTCATCTTCCTACTTCTGGTGAAAGACCAAAATAAAACCCCAAGTGGTTTGACAAAATGCCATGCAGCTCTGAAAACTATAGCCTGAGTTGACAGTAGAACATGTGATATGTATTTTTATTTCTCAAGAACTTGCCTTTAAAAGTTATGTGGCTGATCGTGCTTATCCCTCCTGGGAAAATAGCTCATGGCAACCAGGAGGGAGAAGCCCCGTGAATTACGACTTCCATTCTCTCTACGGTCATCAAAAATGAATTTCCTCTGGCAAACGGTTTATTTTGCAAATGAGTTTAAGTGACTCATAGGCTGCTGAAAAATAGCATCTTGAAATTTATTCTTAAACATGCTGCTTTATAAACTTAGTTCACACATATGGTGTTTCCCAGGCAAACATTCAAAGACACAGGGATCTAGAAGCCCGTGGTGAGGATGAAACTGGGAGGCCAGAACAGAGCAGCTCTCTGTAATCTCCTGGGAAGTAAGACCACACGTGGCCTCCCCAGGACAGGCAGGCTCAGGCAGGTTGTGCTGTTATGATATACATACATATATTTTCATCTGCAGTTCCTGACTCATAACCCCCATAGCCCCGTTACAGATTTATGTTATAACGTTGGGTGTGTGGGGCCTCAGGAAACAGAATCTCTCTGACCTCCTCCTACCTTCCTTTCAACTGCACCAAGGCAGGACTCTGATCTTCCCAGCCTTTCTGATTATGGGTTAAAAGACCCTCCCCAGAGCGGATCCAGCCCTATACCTGGGGGGAAGAATGCTGGTGTCATGAAGCTTCCGTAAAAACCCAAGAGGACTGGGTTTGGAGCACTTCTGAATAGGGGAACATGTGGAGGTTTCTGGAGGGTGGCATCCGGGGAGGGCATGAAAGCTCTGTGCCCTTCCCTCATACCTCCCCCTACACATCTCATCTGTATCCTTTGCAATATTCTTCATAATAAATAGCAAATGCAAGTATTTCCCAAATTAGTCAAACCCAAAGAGGGGGTCCATGGGAACCCCAAGATTTGTGACTGGTGTCTGGCAGGGAGCAGTCTTGGGGACCGAGCCCTCAATCTGTGGGCTCTGACGCTTTCTCTGGGTAGAAAGTGTCGGAATGGAATAGGAGGACACAGTGCTGGTGTCCGCTACTTGATGTGTGGGAAATCCCCCAGCGTTTGGTCACAGAAGTCTTCTGTATGGATGATTAGTGTTGTTGTGGTGTCAGAGCAGAGAAGAAACAAGTTTGAGAGTTTTTCCAAAACACAGGTGCATACAAGGTAACTGATCTAGAACTCAAAGGGGATGAAATCAGAGGGAAGGGAAGGGAAGGGACCACTCCTCCCCTTTCCACCCCCCCATCCTCTTTACTCTAAGTCTCAAAACAAAAAGGATCGTTTTCGTTGCTTTGTGTTTTGTATGAAAACCCTCAAATTATTTTGAAAGGTTCACAGAGCAAGAGTCACATGTCACCTGAAGCACACCCAGAATGCTAGTATCTTGAGGGTGTGCAGATGGCAGGATTCGGAAACCGAAGGAAGCTCAGTAACTCCAGGCACAGGGTCAGGCACCTGGAGACAGGAATGCAGCCACTAAAAAGCTAGCCTGGGGCTGCACTCCCAAGTCTGGGCAGGAAAGTGTCTAGAGAGAACAGGGAGTGCCCTGCTGGACAGAAATCCACCGTGAATCTGCCACGGTAGGAGCACAGCGTCTCTCAGCTAGCAGGCTTCCTTGGTCTTCTGAGAGTCAGTGGGGCCATGTGGAAAAACAATTTGTCTGTACCCAGAAGACCTGTGTTCCAGTCCTAAGTAAGTCACTTAACCTCGGTTTGGATCTCATTTTCTTCCCCTGTAAAATCTGCCCCACAGGGCTCTGGTAAGTCCTCTACAGATAAATCATCTTCACTGCACCCAACTCAGGAATACAAGAAAGTGGAAGCAAGTTCAGAGAAATCCCCAAGTTTTAGAACTTAAAGAAACTGAGCGTTCCACTAAGTGATGAGAGAGAGGTGGGGCTAACCCGCACATCTCATCACAGAGCAGCGCTCTTTCTATGGCGGCGATGAATGGAAGCACAGTGGCAGAGAAGGGGCGGTGCAACCCCACCTCTTTCCCAAGTAGATTTCCCTCTTCCTTGTCACCCTGCTGCTGAGGGGGCCTGAAGTGTGGGTGGTAGCAGTGAACGGTTCTCTCTCCACGGCTGTGAATGCTGGAAGGAACAGCGAATAGTGATGCATTATTTAGAGCAATAAAAACAAAATAACAATAGCCAACTTCTATTGGGCATTTGCTATATTCTGTGCACTAAGCTAAGTGTTCTACATGCATCATTTACTTCAGATGCCTCCTAACAACCTTTCTGAGATGGATACTAACGTTGTTTCAATTTGTACAGGTAAAGAGGCAGTGTTGGGGAGCTGCTTGCTCCAAATGACACCGTATATCCCTAAGGAAGCTGTGATGCTGCCTCCAGGGCCTGAGCTTGTTCCCGGTGTCTCTTCAGTAGGAAAGTGCCTGTGCAGGAGAGGATGGGGCTGTACTCCCAACCCCAAACCTCCATGAAGAAGAGAGCATGATGGGCTGTCAGCCTGCAAGATGGATTTGGGGAACAGTGGGAACTGTTTTCACCATTTCTCTCCGTTCCTCAGCCACACACTGTTCCAGCCCCAAACCTACAGAAAAGTGAGAAGAAATGGGACATTCAACTAGAATAGGAAGGGACTGAGATCTGGAAGGGGACAGAAGGATGTCATTGTCATCTTTAGGTATGAGAAAAGACCTTACCCAGCTCCCTGGGAAGCCCTCTCCTCTCTTCCGGGTAAGGAGAGGACAGCAAGAAATGCCCTCAAGTTGCAGACTTAGGAAACTGATGGGGAAGACAGCATTTTGTGATGCAGCTGTTGACCACTGGAAGCTGCTCCAAAGGGAGCTACACTTCCTCTGAGCTCCCTGGCAGGAGAGGACATTTTTGCATGCCAGTGTGTCTCTGTTCATTGCAACACAGAAAAATTTTAAATCAAAAATGAGATTTCCAGAAATGTGCTTTCCTAAATTCTTCACACGGGTGTCCTATTAATATGGAAATGAGGAAAGAATTTAATCATGTTTGACTGCTTGCTGGAAAGAAAGCAAACATGCTGATATGCTAAGTATCATCAGATTTGTTAAATAGGGTCAGGATTACAGGGCTGATAGGGGACTGATGGATTTCTTGCTGCTCATTATCCCTATTGAATGGTTGGAATGCATTCAACACTGAGCGAGGCAGGTCAGGGTGGGGCCCCCTGTGCTCCTGCACCTGGTGCAGAGCTCCTGGGAAGCGTGGGCCTTGGCAGTGACCTGGAAGGTTGCCCTCTCACGGGGGATCCCCACGTGCCCGACACCTGGCCCCGGCCCACTCGCTGCAGAGTGGGTGCATGCCTCTGAGCAGATCAAAGACAGGATCAAATGAGGGTTCTTCTCTCTCTCATATATAGAATTGATTACTTTTTACAAAGCATTTCTGCACGCATTGTCTCAGTTAATCCTACTAAGACTCCAATGAGAAAGGAAAGATAGATATTTTTATCTGCCCAATTTATAGATCAATAAATAAGGCCTAGAGAGGTGAAGGAATTTGTCCAGTGTTGCTCAGCTCGTGGGAACAGATAGAACCCAGGACCCAGCCCACTGCCTGCCCCATGCCAGTGAGTCCACTACATGCCTGCTCCCATCTCCAGCCTCCAAGTCCCACGTCAGCTCCTGTCTCAATCAGACTCACTTGGAAACACATCTGGGGCTCATCTTGCTCCCAGCCACAGGGGAGGTAGCAACCTCAGTGTTGTCAGCTGAAGAATGATGAGGTTTGTAAATTTGGAAAGGAGAGCTTATTTTTCATAAAAGGTTGCAGCCTCCAGGGTTGCATAGCCTCCTGTCAGAAGCCAGAAACATGCACTTTGAGGGTGGGAAGAATAAGATGGGGATTTATGCTGAATGAGGTGGCCAACTATGCATATTCAATGAGCTATAGGAGGAGTCATGAATATTTATGAAAGGAGAAACATATGCATGCAAAATTGAGCTTCATGCCTCTCCATGAGACCCATGTTCTTGATCTCTTCAATAGGGAAAGACATACTGTGTGGCCATCATCTAGCCAGCCCTGGGAAGACCACAGTGAATAAGAAAGAAAAGTTCCTATCTTCATAGAGTTTATAGTGAGGGCTGTGCTCCTCAGACTTTAATGTGTGTATGTGAATCACCCAGGGATTCTGTTAAAAGCAAATTCTGATTCAGTAGCTCTGGGCTGGAGCCTGAGATGCTGCAGTTCTAACTGGTGATGGCAGTGCTGCTGGTCTCTGGACCATACTTAGAGTGGCAAGGCCCTAAGACTGGATGGAAGAAATTGTTGACAGAGGATGACAATAGGATATGATAGTCCTAAGGCTGGGAGTTTATAGAATGATCTAAGGGCACAGAGCAGGAGTACCCACTGCAGAAAGGAGAAGTCAGATAAGGCTTCCTAGGGGGAAAGGAAGGCCACGTCCAAAGCTGGAGTAGAAACTAGGCATGCCAATGTCATGAGTGGAAAAGATGGTCCATGCCAAGTCATGAGATCTGTGTGCAAAGTCCTATGAGCAAAAATGAAAGCACAAAGCTTGCTAGCTTGTGAGAGTTTCTTCTGACTCGAGAAGATACCAAGGGAGAGCAGAGGGGGGTTCCCAGGACCCAGAGGCATGGTCAAGGAGCTGCATTTGCATTTGTAGTTCAGGGCAATGGGGAGGTATTGAAGGTCTGAAGCAGGACACTGACTGGTAAGGTTTGCTCTTTTCAAAGCTCACTCAGGCTGCCATGAGGAGAATGGATTGGAGGGGGGCTCGAATTAGAGGGGGAATTGGGAGGCTGTGTTCTAGTAATACAGGTGAGGGGTGTGGGTGGCTTGAACAGGGGCTGTGGCCATAGAGTTGGTGAGAAATTGGCAGATTAAAGGTATGTGATGTGGAAGGTGCCCTCAGTTTGATCACTGATTGGACAAGTGTGTGTCTTCTGTGCTGGGTGCGATGGTGGAGGACGTGCTCCTCACTATGCTTCTTCCTCTGTAGTTCCTAAGACAAGGTGTTTATTTTTTTCCCCTTTTCTTTAATATGACTAAGCTTTTGTTTATCCAGCAATAGTATTCATCATATTTTCTGAAACATGTGGAGGTTTTTTCCTACCTGTCTTCTTACCTGTTCTCCCCACCTGTTCTCTTAGGAACTGAAGCCCCAACACCCTGCCACTGTCCATAACTTGCTTCTAGACTCTCTTCATGTTTTCCACTTACCCATCCCAACTTCTTTCCATCTTGAACTGCTAGGTCTCAGCCATTACAGGGAAAGTACATTCTACCATTGACTGGTTGGGCCAGGACGCTGGAATGTGTCCAGTAAGAGCTCTGCTAGGATTCAATGCATTCGATTCCTAAGCAATGAAGTCTATTTTTTGAACTTTCATTTTACATATTTTGGAGAGATGGGGTCTTACTATGTGGCCCAGGCTGGTCTCAAACTCCTTCCCTCAAGTGATTCTCCTACTTCAGTGTCCCAAACTGCTGATTTCAGGCAGAAGCCACCAGGCCCAGCCTAGGAGGTATATTTTAAGCCAAGTCAACCTCTTAATTAGGTATTAGCTTTATTTACAGTCAGTTATGAAGAGCACACTTGTTGCACTGAGGGTAAACATCTCTCTGAACTATTATTTGAGGCCCACTTTTATCTGCTAATAAATTTATTAAAATGTAAGAAAATTGGGTCTGCCTATGAGTATCACACTGTTAATCAGATTTTTTTTATATAAATGAATGTCCTGAGATCGTTACTGAAATTGAGAAGGACCAGCTGAGACCAAGAACAGCCATTCAGCTTTCCAAGGTATGGAATGTAGGTGCAGGGACTGAAGAATCACATAAAAACATAATCAAAAATCTCAAGAGCACAAAAAAAGCCCGTTGTAGGGACATCCACCATTACGAACCTGCATTTCCCACATATGTGTTAGCATTTGGAAACGTGGACAATGACCCCAGAAATACAGACGTAAGATTTCAGAAACCTGTGGAAGACCTGCAGATTTGCATTCTACCTGGAGGCCTAAGGCAATTACTTCAACCCTCAGTTCAAGACACACTTCTTGTCAAGAGCACATCCTTAGCAAAGAAGTCTGTTTATTACCTACTCAAAAATGGTCTCCAACTATTGGGTGCTGATGAAAGATCATCTGATTTTATATCTTACCCAAACTTCAGCCTTCTCCTTCTATTCCAGCATTGGAATAATAAGCCACTCGTGACACTAAAAAATAGGCTTTCCTCACATGCAAACCAAAAGATAAAAGGATTTGGATTTAAAAACACTCTCTCTGATTTTTTTGTTTGCAAGTAGCATTTCTGCTTGGAACCACACCACTTTGAGCTCACCAGCTGGAGGAGAAATTACTATTGTGGATGAAAGGGGACATAACTGGCAGCCATAGCACTAGAGTTTTCACAACACAATCCCTGCATCAAAGAAAGCACGCTTTCTTTTTCTGGAAGGTCATAGGTATAGAGCTGTAAGAAAGGACCTTGAAGCAGATACAGTTTGTTGTAACTTCATCTCTCTTCAACCCCAGCGTATCTTGTAAAGGGCTCTGGGGCCTTCCTAGAAAGCATGGTATATACTAACTATTCTTAGACTCTAATGCTCACCTTCTCTTCTTCCCTGGGCTTTGGTCTTGTGGCTCTGAGTGTCACCTTCATTTTATTATTTATTTGTCTATTTATTTATTTATTATAAATAAATAAATAAATAAATGTGTAAATAAATGACAGGGTCTCACTCTGTCATTAGGTTGGAGTGCAGTGGCGTGATCATGGCTCACTGCAGCCTCAAACTCCTGGCTCAATCAATCCTCCCACCTTAGCCTTCTGAGTGGCGCACAGGCATGCACCACTATGCCGGGCTAATTTTAAAAATTTTTGTAGAGACAGGGGCTTGCTATGTTGCTCAGGCTGGTCTTGAACTCTTGGCTTCAAGTGCTCCTCCTACCTTGGCCTCCCAAAGCACTGGGATTACAGACTTGAGCCACTGTGCCTGGCCACCCTCATTTTGAATTGCAATTGAAAACTCACCTCTTTGAAGTAGCTTTTTAAAAAAAAATTCTGACAAACTTTTATACTGTTCAAGTAGACACTGTAAGCTCTGCCTTTCATTCTCCCCTCCTCCTTAACACACTCACCATCACGTGCATTGATGGTGCATGTGGAAAGGGATTCTTACCAGGAGTTAACCTTAGCAATTTTTACATCATGACAACTTTACGAAAAAAAGTTTAGTTAGCGTGGGACTGTTCTAGGAATAAAAGCCATGGGTAGAATTTAATAGTAACAATTATTATTTAACATGCAGTTGATATATACCTTTGAAATTCAAGCTCATTCTCTTTTACTTACAAGTAATAATGATAGAATTAAACTAAGCTAATAAGCTAAATAAATAATTAACAATAGATTGACCCTAATTAATAAATTTGCTAAAAGCCTTTCCCTGTTAATGAGCCCTTAACCAAAGATGAGTCTTAAGATACACATTTTTAGAATATAGATACGGATATAAGTTTTAGAATATAAATGTCAGGTATGTTGAAAATATGTGTGGAAATATCAAAGATCCAACTCAACAAATGCATATCACTCACTGTGTACTTGTTCCTGATGGGTACAAAGATGCTCTTAAGGCTTGTGTCGCCTGGAGAAGATGACTTGAAGATATGTCTACATGAAGAGTGAACAGGAGATAGAAAAGCTGAAAATACAAAGCAGATGAAGCAAACTGTTGGAGAAGACAGTGGAGAACAAAGTTTGGGAAGAGAGATTGACCTAGAGCTGAAAAGAAAACAGCCTTTTGTCTGAAAATGAAAGAAAGGAATGAAGTTTGGGTTGCAATAAAAATAGATGTGTAGTTGAAATTCTTTAGGCTCTATTGCTTTCATTTTCCTGATAAGATAGGAGGCATGCAGTTTGCTAAGGGTGAGAACATGGAAGGGGGTGAGGGATGCTTGAGGAAAGTGGAAAAATATTAAAATGGTAGCTGACAAAACAGAAGGAAATTGTTTCTCTGCACTAAAGGTCCAGCCAAGGCAGCAGATCAAGAACCTTTAGTGTTGACAACCAGCAGGTTGAGGAACCTTCTCTAGTAGGGCTAGCAGCCTGGTACTAGACGATTTATAAAATGGATACTTTATTGTAGGATTGTTGGACAGATGCAAAAGAAGACGTCCTCCAGAAAGCACAGAGCAGTACTGGGACAGAGACAAACCAAGGACTTATTCACACTCATAAGCCATGCTCAGCTCCATGTTGTGTTAGAAGGAAAGAGAGGGCTCAGGGAGACCAACAGGAGAGCAGCAGCACTAGCAGCCTATCTCCAGAAGGGCAGGTGCTGTGGTGATGAGGCCATGAGAATGGGAAATTAGAGGTGAAGAGTTCTAAATTAGAGCAGTTCTTGGCAATGGTAGGTTCCTTGGTGTAAGTCTGGGCATATGTGACAAGAATAACATAGAGGTAGAAGTCTCTAGATTTGAGACTCTCAAGGCACTGTGAGGTGAGGCTGTCTGATGGACTATGAGGATACAGAAGTCCTTGGTGATGCTAGCAGAACAAGGTACAGGAAAAGTCTGTGGTGGAGCTCCTAACAAACAGGAGATGGAGTGACTTGGAGACTGGCAGACAGAAGTAACAAGGAAAGGTAGCAGGTGATTGTAGCAACTGACTGGTAGGACAGAATCTGTCTGGAAAATCCTCCATCTTAGGAGGTGGAGACTTCCTTTCATTATGAAATTGGGATTGTTTTCTCAGACTCCCTGGCAGGTGCATACAGATATGTGACTAGGCTCTGGCAATCAGACGTGCCTCCCTCAAATTGCAGCAGGAAGCTCAACCTTGTACCCATTGTGCAGGAGCCACTCTGGAAAGGGACTGCTGCCAAATCCTCATGCCCAATTACCACCTGCAGAGGCACTGGCATGGACGGCAGCTTCCAGGAGTGCCTGGTGCTAAGTGGGCTGTGGGTTTTCAGCAGACAAGGTCTGCAGATTGGTTTGGGGCATTGTTTCTGGTTGCATAGCCTGGGAAGCTATCAGTGATGCCTCTCACCCCATCCCATTGCGCCATCCCCATGATTCTGTGGTTCTCTAGCATTTTTGAATACATTCATTTTTAGCCTACATCAGCCAGCCAGTTTCTGTTGTTTACATCCAAGGGAATCTTGACTGACACTGATAGAGTCAGACTGATAGCCTCTCAAAGGAAGAAGGGTTTTCACACAAGGGTGCAAGAGGAATGACTCAGAAGAGGATTTGGGAGGTGAGGCATGCTGCCCATACCTGACCCTCATCCTTGTAGATCCTCTCTGTCCTCTCGTCCCAGTACTGCTCTTTGCTTCGTGGAGGATGTCACTTTCCCTGTCATCCTCTGAGGCAGAGAGGTTCATACTGCCACCCTAGAGTTTCCATCAGAAGGGCAGGGCTTACTTTCAGGTGCTGGGCAGGTCTAGGTGGTGGTGCCTGGGGTCCATAGGTTAGTAAGTCCCACATCAAGTCTGGCATTGTATCCAGAGGGTGTCCTCTATGGTCATGGCAGCAGTTCCTCTCCAGGTGCTGTACTGCAGAGGGTGTGGTTGGTATCCTCTACAAATCCAACTGGGCACCTAGAGAGAAATCCCAAAATTTAGTTGGTCAACCTGGTTCAGGAATTCTTACGTACAAGAACTAAAGGGATCCCTGAACTTGGGACTTAAAATAGATAATAAAGGCCTTAAAATAGATAATAAAGAACTTGCACTTGAACTTGAACTCCCAGTGAAGAGCGAAGAAATAGGTCTCACTGAATCATGCATTACTTAATCAGAATTATAAGATAGAAATAATGTGTAAACATAGTATTTTAAGTACCAATGTGGTTCTGGTATGAACGGTCTTAGCCATGGGTGATCAGAGAATATCCTAGTGTGGGTTCCATTCAAATCTTTTTTCTGTTAAGTCATATGTAGTGAGTTCTTTTTTGCATTCTATTAGGTCCATGCCAATTAAAATCAAGCAATATTTATTATATGCCCATTATCTGGTAGGCACTTTGCTAAGTACTGGGATACCACAGTGAAGGCAGCACAGTTTTCTTGAAGGGAGCTTACAATCTATCTAAGGAGACAGGCAATTACATTATGCAGAGACATGCAGGCTTGTGGAACTGTGAGGGTGCACAAGTTGCGTGGGTGCAGGTCAGCCTGGCCGTTTCTCTGTATCATCATAATACGTTATGAAGAGAGTGATCAGCTGACTTTTATGAAATGGTTCAAAATCCATGTTAATACTATTTCTATTGTCCTCTCAATTTCGTCCCGTTTGCTATTTCACGAGTGTATGCTGGAACCCAGAGCCACTGAAATTGCGGTTCAATTCTGTCCCAAGGCAAAATACTCCATGGATGTTCTCTGCAAATGCCTCCTTCAAAATGCATCCTGGGAACACCTCTGTGGCTCACTGAGGAGGGTTTTGTAGTCCTTGCCGGATGCAAGTTTGAGAAGAACTTCTCTAGTTATGGCTGCTCTGAAGCTCTTTCCCCATCCTGGGGGACAATTTCTCATTTCCCACCGGCTACCCACTGGATTTCTTTACTTAAGGCAAAATGCTGCCTTGCCAGATGTTTGCTGTTTCTCTGGTTTATCTCTATGATATATGGGTTCCAAAAGTATCTGAAAACTGAAGCTTTTATAATTTTTATGTGTTTTCCCTTGACAGCGTTTCCCTCTGCCCACTCATTAAATAAAAGCATTGTCCCCAATTTAGTCTTTTCTTCTCTGCATTCTCCCTCTGCTCCCTGTTCCTTGGTAATGTCCTGCACATAGGCTCATAGGCTGTTGCAATTTGGAAGGGATATTGAGATCACTTACTGTAATGGTTCTCAACTTCCTTTTGCTATTCTCAGTGAGATCCTTTCTGCAAAGCAGGTCATGTAGAGTCCAATATATCAACCAAAGACAACGCTTCTGTGCTTGAAATGGGGATCAGGGCCCACGCCCTGCCTGTTGCCTCTACCCACACCCACACAGAGTCCCTAAGGCACCCAATGACACCCTAAATGAGGCTTCTCAAAGTAGGTTGGCGTCAGACTCTTCCACATGCTTGTTAGCAGACATAGCTTCTGCGTTCCATGTCCCTGCCTGCAACCCACCAAATGAAACTCTCAGGTGGGAGCCTGGGAATCTTCATTTTACCAAGATCCTCCACTGAGTCTCATATTCATAAAATTTCAGAACCACTGCCCATTACTCAGAGAGCATAATTTAAAAACTGCTCTTTTGGGACAATCCCATTATTTTACAGAGATACTCTTTGAATTCCAGAAGGACGGAGCCAGACCTCCCAAACAGAGTACAGCTTTCTTTTCACCTCCACGTAAAAAGGTGCTGAGTCTATGTTAGACTCCCGGTGACCAGTTCTAGCTGCCTACAGGAGCTACCATCGGCATTTCAAGCGGCAGAGTTAGACTGACTCTGCCTTCTGTTCCTGCTATCTCCGCCATCCCAGGATCACAGTGGCTTCTGGAAGTCCCAAGCCTGGCCTTCGGATCTCAGGTCTTGTTTCCAACCAATGACTCTAGGTGACCCCCAGCTCCTCTGTGGTTTCCCCGTCAAAGTCCATCTCTTGCCATGGTCACCGTGTTGAAATGGACTCATCTTTACAGAGCCTGCTATACACCACATCCCTTCAGAAAGACCCGCCATGCTCACAGCTGCACTGATACCTCCACTCTCTGTCCTTCTTAACAGACTCAATGCTGTACACATTGGTGGTTTCCAGGCTTGGGAGAGCATTAGCACCACTGGAGAGGGTGTGCTTTTTGAAACACCCACGTAGACCTATGCAGAGATTCTGCTTTAATTGGCCTGGGATGGGCACTTGGCATTGGCATTTTTAGAAAGCTTTTGCCACTGCCCTCTTCCTCCCCCTTCAGGGACTCTGACATAAAACAAAGGTTGAGAACCATTGCTCTAATTTGAATAGAGTTAATTAGGGGCACGTCTGTCTCCCTGGCAAGACTGTAAGACTTGCCCTGTTCACCTTCACATTGCATTTCTTTCTTCCTTCCTTTTTGTAATTACTGAAGGTTTACTGAGTCCCTACAGCATGCTAAGACACTATGCTGGGCTCACTGTCTTGCACACAGATGGAAAAATCTATACAGATACATTATTATTGTCATCATTTATCCCTCTTGGACTGTAATCTCCTGAAAGATCTATGCCTCGCTTTAACATGTCACCCTATATTCTGAAGGAGGGGCAGTGTGCAGTGCAAAGTATACCTACTTTGGTGTCTGACTGGCTGACCTGTGTTCATATTCAAGATCTGACATTTCCTAGCTACACGGTTGAGCAGGTAACTTAATCTCTCTCTGAACCTCAATTTCCTTAGCCATTAAAAATATTATCTATCTGTGGGATTGCTGTGAGAATTGCAGATGGATGAGGAGCTGGCAAGGGGCTGCCAGTGACTGCCCAATCAATGCGGAGCTTTCTCTTTCCACTTGCAGAGAGCAGTCAGACTTGCTGGGCACATCCCAGGCTGCCTAGATCTTACCAGAGAAAACAGGAGGGAGCGGCTTCTCTCCGCATGTGGGACAAAGCCAAGCAGAAAGGATACCTGGTAATTTACCAGTGATTTTTTTAAAAAGTCAAATGACAAAATGTTTGCATGTTTAAACATACTGCAGTTTTAAGACTTCCAGAAAAGGTTAGGTGGTGATGTTGTTCAAAACAATGGGAAGGATGGCAACAATCTTTGAAGAAAACAATATTTGAAATAAAAGAGTTGCCTTAATTTGCAAAAATCCATATAGGCTGGGAAGGAAGAGAGTAGTCCCGGCTCAGCTAGTAACCAGCTGCGTAGCTTTGGAATGCTCTGAACTGCATTTTACTCATTGGTTGAATCTTTAAAAATATAAAGCCAAATAAAAATGTTAGCCATTTTAAATCAATTTTCTGAGAGTGTAAAGCAGATGAGACTTAAAAAACAAACAAACACAGGTCTAAATACTGCTATTTGACTGCTAATACATGACACCAACATTTCTTTCTTGATGCTTGTTCCATGATTCTCCCTCTAGCTATGAGTAGGAACAAATCTATATTCTGGATTGGGTGTCATGAAGCCCTGAATCTAGGTTAGAGAGTTTTGCAAAAGCCTAATCTTTCTTACACCTAAACTGAACTCGAGAATTGCATATAGACTTGCAAGATGAAGACCTTTATGTTTTAGATGGTTTCTAGCATACTGATGTCATTTGACTCCCACAGAAAATGTAATTTTTTATCATTGTTATTCTTATTTTGTTCAGTTAGGTGCTTATAAAGGTGGTTAATTGTTTAAGAACTATGCTAAGAGTGGCTTGAGTGTTATTTTACACCTTTATTTCCATTTATGTTTCCTTTCTTTACCAGTGCATTTAAACCGCAGAGTAATATTGTCCTACCTTTTGTAAAAGAAGTAAAAATACTTTGCGCACCTGCACAATTTTATAACAGAAAAACCTGAAACTCCATGTTTTAAAGTACCCATCTTGTATTTTATCCCAAAGCCATTAAAATTGTTTCTTACCTTCCCTAAGCTAAAATGCAAAGTCATCGTTCTGATTCACAAACCTCTGTCAGTTTGGCTTTATAAAGGCAACAACAGGGTGTGTTATATAGGCAAGACAATCTCTGCAAATTGCTTGAGCCTTCACATCTAAGACCGAAACTCCCTGGAGACTGGTGATTCTTCCTCGAGATGGCCCTGCCACTTACTGCTTCCTGACGTGGCTGAAATCAAGAGAGTAACATGATGATCACTATTTTCCAGTCAGAAATTTAAAACCAGACAGTGACAAATCAGTTCTCAAGGCATACATTTCTATTTGTGAAAGTGAAAAAAATAATCCTGAGAATCCCCCGTTGCTAGCCTTGAAAGTTAAGACACACTAACAAATCTCTCAGTGTCAGGGATTTTAAAAATCTCTCTTAGACTATTTTCAAATGGAAACTGGTGGCAAACTGGATGACATTTCCACTGGGTATGGTGAGACCTCCGAACAAGAGAAGGGCGGTGCTGAGACCAGGGTTTACCAAGAGTCCTGAATAGCTGTATTAGAATAGCCATGGATCAATGTGAAACTTAATACTTTAATGACTGAGCTTCTCTTGAGCTCTTGTTTTTAATTCTCTGGTCTCAAGAGAATCATTTTCTTCTCTCAATCTAATCTTACTGGGAGGAGGAGACAGCCAGGGTATAACTGTGACTCAGGAAAAGCTGAGGAAGAGTTTCCAGTGGGTGAGGACAATGTCTCACTCCTGGGGCAGGCAGCAGAGGGTTAAGCAAGTGGCCAAACCCTCAAATTCAGAAGCATAGACTTCTCCCCACCTGTATAACCTGGGCTGAGTTACTTAACTGCTGGAAATCTCTATTTCCTGCCCCAAATGGTTAGTATCACACAAAGCATTTAGTGCAGGGCTTGGTACATAGTGAGCATCTACTAATAGTTGGGAATTTTAATGATTTTATTTTCTCGGTGTTTAACAGCTTGCATCGTGACTATCAGGGGGCTTGGTACATTTTGGGTGAATAAATGACATACGATGGCACTCTGAATTGGTCACTGTTGGAATTAGCTAGGGAATTCATCATCATTGTCATAAGTTTTTGATACATGGAGGTAACCTGTGTGCTCAAGCATCTTCTCTGCAGTGCCACAGCATTCACCCAGGATGTGCCTATGAGAAGTATGGAGGTCCTGACCTTGAAAGATCCAGGACCCCCAAAAAGAAATGAAATTGCCCCAGTAAAATTTATCAGTGTTCAGAAACCCTAGAGAAATTACCACTATTTTCTCTTCCAAAAGTGTTGCAGACTGTGTACGCTCACACGCTCCCCAACAGCGCAAAGCTCTTCCAGTTGAGTCCAATCAGTTAATGTGTATCTGCATAGCCACAGAGAAATTGGCAGCAGACGACGTGCTTCTTTGGCCCTTCTCTCAACCTTCTGGCGAGAGGTAAATTTGGGGAAATTGAGGCAGTTTAACATCTTTCAAAGGATAATTTGAGCTAAGAAGGAAATAGAATTCCATATGTGCCCAGGAACTGTAGCATTGCGTAGAAACATGCCACACATGTAATATTCCCAATATGAAATCCTGAAATCATACCAGAACCTATCTAGGATATGAACAACAGAAAATTCTTAAAAACCTGCTATATGTCAGGCATGGAGGTACAAGACAAAACACAGTCTCTACCTGAATGGGTGCAGAATCAAAAGGAGGACAGATTTGTAAACCGACAAGTACAAAAAAATCTACTATGCCGGAGAAGGAAGAGTAGGGGATGGAGGAGCCAGTTCTTCGGAAAAGGATTAGAATGGGGCCAGTCAGCCTTAAACTGACTCTTGAAAAGTGAGGGTTTTCTAGGCAGTCAGAGGGAGAAGGGATTATCCCGACAAACAGGAAAGCATAAACAAAGGTGCAGAGGAAAGAAACAGCCTGACCTCTGTAGGTGTCAGGAACTGGTATGGCTAAAGCTTGGCTGAAGTGTATGGTGGGCAGACAGTGGTGGCTTTAGCGCCCATCCCCACTCCCTCATCTCCACTCGTCCTCCTCTACCAGCCAGGATTCTTGTTACTGCCACCAGAATCCAACATGGGCTGTTCTAAGCACAGGGAGATGGAGGGGTTTCTGGCGATGCAGGGTGAATTGAATGAAGTGCTTACCTGCGAGCCCTACTGAAACTCCACTAAATGTGCAGTAAGACAGTAAGGAACGTTTTTAATGGCAGAAACATACAAGACAATAAAAGTGGGAAAAGAGATAAGATTTAAAAAACATTAAGAAGCTGGAAAGAAAGGTTTACTGGTATCTGACTCAGAAGACAGACCTGAGGAAACAAAAACCCTTCTATAGAGAGAGAAAGGGGAAAAAAGCTATTATACAATTTTGTCTGCACCCTAGAAGTCCCAAAGGCCATAGGAACTGGTGACACAAAGTACTTCTGGAAGTGGGGTAAAGGTGGGGCTGAAACAGAAAGACAGGCTTAAATCCATTAAGTAGGAATTAGACTTCAAAATGCCTCCCTGACTGAACAGCCAGGTAGTGTCCCTCTCCATCTTCAATCAGAAGATGGCATTTGTTCTTTGAAGAAAGTAAAACTGGAATCTCTGAACTGGAGGACAATGGGGATGGATGAGGGTGAGAAGTTGGGAACGAGGAAATGAATAATGGTTATGTGCGGAAGAACCTCAGCCTCAGTCCTCTTCCTGTAGTTAGCACCCAGAATGCTGGTGCTCAGGCTTGCAGATGGAAAAGTTTTATTTTTATTTTTATTTATTTTTTAATCAGCCCAAGAGAAAAGACCTATAGGTGCCAACATGGTAATACAATGGCCAGGTGAAACTCCTCACACTGAAACCCGCTCGTATCCGGCCCCACCCATATGGGGCTTCCAAATCAGCTTTCAGTGTCCTGCTGATACACACAAGATAATGGTGTCTGTTACATGCCAGACACTTGAGGAAAGATCTAACATGATGCCAGAGACTGTTACAGCGTGAATTGTGTGCCCACAAAATTCATATATTGAAGTCCTAACTCCCAGTACCTCAGAATACGACATTATTTGTAAGCAGGGGGGTCACAGATATAATTAGTTAAGGTAAGTTTATACTGGAGGAAGGTGGGCCCTAATCCAATACATGTGTCCTTATAAAAAAGAATGCCATATGGGCCAGGTGTGGTGGGTCACACCTATAATCCCAGCACTTTGGAAGGCTGAGTAGGCAGATCAGTTGAGCTCAGGAGTTCGAGATCAGCCTGGCCAACATGGAGAAACCCTGTCTCTACTAAAAATACAAAACTTAGCTGGACTTGGTGGTACGCGCCTGTAATCCCAGTTACTAGGGTGGATGAGGCAGGACAATTGCTTGAATCCAGGAGTCAGAGGTTGCAGTGAGCCGAGATATTTACACTGCATTCCAGCCTGGGCGGCAGAGTGAGAATCTGTCTCAAAAAATAAAAGAATGCCATATGAAGGGGACACACATAGAGGGAAGAAAATGCACACAGAGGCAGAGATGAGTATCTGTAAGTCAAGGAGAGAGAGGCCCGAAACAGATCTTTTCCTCATTGCCCTCAGAAGGAACCAACTCTGCTGACATCTTGATTTCAGACATCTAGCTTCCAGAACCGTGAGACAATAAATTTCTGTGTTTTAAGCCACCCAGTTTGGGATACTTTGTTATGGTAGCCCTAGCAGACTAATACAGAGACCATGACAGATAACCAGGATAGAGAAACGTGGGGAAAAACAAATTAAGTTCTTTACTAGAATACCAAACAACCAACAAACCCACTATTACTAATATCCTCAGAGAAATGAGAAGATATTCTATCCGTAAAACTAGAACAGTGTGCTCTAAAAAAAAAAAAAAAAAAAAAAAAAAATTCAGAGAAGTAAAATGAGCCATTGGAAATTAAAATTAAATTAAAATATTTGTAAAAGCTTAATGGAAAGAATAAAAGAAGAGTTAGGTTGATTTTCTAGAACACAGATCAAAAAATCAAAATGATTGAAAAATACAGGAAATTATAAAATAATTAGAGGGTAATTCTAGGAAGTATGATACACAAATAACATGAGTTCCAGAAAGAGAGAACAGAGAAAACGTAGTGAAGGGTATCATCAATGCAATAATTCAAAGACTTTTCCCCAAATAACAGCTCCTGTATTTCTAGATTGAAAGGACCCAGCCATTGGACAACATGATAGATGAACCCATACCAAAGAGTAGCATCACAAAACCTTAGAACACTAAAGGCCAAGTGAATATTTTAAGAGGTTCTAAAGGAAAACACAGAATATGTACAAAATATGAAGAATTAGAATGGTACCAGGCTTCTTAAGAGTAACTTGGAAGACAGAAGACAATGAATCAATGTTTTCAAAATTCCATGCTAACTCCAGATGAGAGAAGCTATAAAAGAAAGGAATTGGTATAGTAAATATATAGCTGTAAGTAACTTTTCATACTTCTAAAATATAAACATTGAGATTTCATCAAAACTAAATGAATCACATTGTGAGGAATGGGGGAAAAGATATGAGTGTACGGGAAGGTGGTGGATAAGGAGGAAAGTTGCTTTTAAAATAATAAGTATTTTAGACTATTTAACTCTTCAAATGGTGCACATTGACATAAATAAAAACTTGGACAAGTATTGAAGATAGCTGAGTTTACAGGTGCAATTTTTTCCTTGCAACCGCATTCACTTCCCCAAAACTTAGTGGTGAAAGGTAGGTTGTATTGTTCATTTCCCCAGAACTCATCAGTGGTAAGTATTACCATCTCCATTGAACGAGCAAAAAATTGAGGCAGGGATCACAGGAAACTGGAAACCCCATCTGCCAGATGGGAAGTGAAGACGGGCTTACTTTAGGGCAGAAGCCAGGACGGGCATCAGCATCAGGTTCAGTGGCTTTCTGCCTCTGTCCAAGGCTAAGTGCACGTAAGGGCTATTCGTGTTTGGCTCTGGAGCAACCATGAGTGGAATTCATCCACTTTCCTTCTTAGAAAGCGGAGGGCCTTTGCATGTCAGGGGTGATTCAGAGGAGCACCTTTATTCTCAACATCTACTTTCACTGGAAGAACGTTTTACTTTTGGTATTCTTTACTGTCATCCATTCATTAATTCATTCAAAGATATTTGTTGAGTATCCACTGCATGCCAGGCTCTATGCCAGGTGCTAAGATACAAAAATGAACTGCTTCCAGGAGCTCATAGTCCATGGGGGATGACAGGCCCAGGAGCAGAGCATGGTGACACTATGATGCTGGTGCAGTCATGGGCAGTGGGGGGAAAGGCTCTATGGGACATAAGGGGAACTGGTCCCAGCCGGCAGAGGTCAGACGAGTCCCCTGCAGCAGGAGAACTTGTGAGGACTAAAGATGTTCTGCAGGACAGGAAAGGGTCTTTCAAAAGTATCATGCCATAGATAGGAAACACTACCAGAGGCTGTACCCAAGATATTCTTCTAGCTTTACCCAACACATCCTTCTTACAGCATAAGAGATTGGGAGGATGAAGGAAAGAGTCTCTGGGTTTCATCCTTCCTCAGTGCCTTTCCCCTTAAGATAGCGGTCAGGGAGTTTCCAGGGATCCACACACGTTACTTACTGTGAGACTTCACAGTATGTAAACCTGTGACTGGAACTCAGTCTATAAACCTGAGACTGGAATTCAGGCCTTTGGACACCTTCCAATCCACTTGGAAATAAGCTAGGAAATGGCCAAGGAGGAAAAGGTCCCAGCATCAAGGGTAGCAGGATTGAATTTCTTTTGATCTCAGAGCTCTGCAGAAAGGAAAGGGCTAAAAAAGTTTATTATATTACGATGGGAAAGCACATGTGTTTTGTTTGAACACAATCGGGGGCAGGTGTTTTCATTTACGTTTCTAATTCAAACAGTGAATAGAACCCTCTTCTAATTATAACCTACACCCTGGCGTGTTTTGAGGACCAGCTCCTTGGAGTTCCCAGCAGATATGAGATAGGAATAATTGAGCTGCCCAGCAGGTCTGGGTAAAGTTCCCTAAAGAACTTGCATGCTTTGCTCATTCTTACTGTTGAGCTGCTGTTGACTAGGCTGTGGAACTCAGTTAACGGGTCTCCTTTGAACTGCACTTGTTTCTTCAGGTTATTCGTGGGGTGGAAACTTCTTTCATGCAGACTTCCAGGTGAGAGACGAGCTGGAGAGTGCATGGTGGGGGAATGGGGAGATGAGATTTGAGGAGACAGGGAGCTTTCAGGTAGCTTAAGGTCATTTTCCACTGATCAAGAAGCAGAAAGCTTCCTAGGGCTTAAAGACATTTGCCTTTGGGGTGACACAGGTACCCCAGAGTCAGAGAAGTAACTGGCTTGAGCAGAGGGTAGAGTGGCTTGTTGGGGGCTGTACCAAAACCCCAGCTCTTTCCTGGGACTGGTTGTGAGAGCAATAAAGCAGACGTGTTAGACGAAGGCACATCACAGTCCCATGGTTCCAGGAAGCGGTTTAATGTAATTACACTGTTAAAGAAAAAAAAAAAAGTTACAGCCAACTGCAGGCAAGAAAAGTCAGAATTTACAACCTGTGTTCTCACATACACACACAATCAACACCTCCCATTAACTGTCAACCATAAATTTCCTGCGGATTCACCTCTAATCATCTGAAAGTGCAGTCACGCTGACCTCTATTCTTTCATAAAAAGATGGCTGCCAGGCCGGGCGCGGTGGCTCAAGCCTGTAATCCCAGCACTTTGGGAGGCCGAGACGGGCGGATCACGAGGTCAGGAGATCGAGACCATCCTGGCTAACACGGTGAAACCCCGTCTCTACTAAAAAATACAAAAAAACTAGCCAGGCGAGGTGGCGGGCGCCTGTAGTCCCAGCTACTCGGGAGGCTGAGGCAGGAGAATGGCTGGAACCCGGGAGGCGGAGCTTGCAGTTATCTGAGATCTGCCCACTGCTCTCCCGCCTGGGCCACATAGCGAGACTCCGTCTCAAAAAAAAAAAAAAAAAAAAAAAAAAAGGGTGCCAGGAAACTCATTGGGGGGCAAAAACAGAGAAGCCTTGAGCTGAGTGGTCACTCGTGATTTCTTTCTGCAATAGGGTGGTGATGGTGGGAGTCCAGTTAAATCTGATAGTGGGATCAGGGTATACCTGAGCTCTCAGCTCTGTGTACCTTTTCAGTCTGGCTCATGGAGACAGTAGTGAGTATGACAGTTCTGGCAGCCACCAGCCTCTGCTCAACATCAGCCCAGTGATACAAGCCTTGGAGCTCTTTGCTGAATTCAGAATTAACCAGGAGAGCCATGTAGCAAGCAATGAATTTGACTAAGACAAGATTCGAAGCTTATTCAGAATGGCAACACAGTATTAATCAACTATAATTGTCATGCTGTCTGAGTTAGACAGAGTGGGTTTTAATAGCCTAGATGCAGTGAATCTATGGATTATTACAGTCAATGATTCTGTAAAATAACAAAAAAAATTCCAATTAGATATGGACCAAGTTAATGTGAATCTGAGACACAATTAGGTATTTTCTTCTTACAAAGACAAAGCCAAGTGGAGATTTAAAGCTATTAATCACTTCCACAGAACCCCAAATTCATAAAAATGACTTCATGGAAAGCTGAGCTGAAGGCTTCGTTCTGTGACCTTTGATGAGAAGCAAAGTCACTCTCCTCCCTGCCTGTTCAGTTCAGTTCCCGCTGCAGACCATGACATCAGCCAGTCGTCTGAGAGATGGGCACAGCTATTCGTGCTTCATTGATGTGTGACGGGGCAGGTTTTCCAGCATCTTCATCATTCTCAAGCTATATCAGAAACTCCCCTGGTGACCTATTCCCAAAACTCAGGTTAACACAGATATTATAATGAATAACCCCTAGATCCTGAATCTATACCATCACCCCCATTCCTTTGAAACATGGCCTCATTATCCGTTGGGTTATAAAAGCAAGGGAAACCAGTGGCAGATGTTGGAAATACGACTTTGATAGATCTGTCTCTGGATCTGAAAGGTCCGTTTACATCTCTCAAGCATAGGAGAAAGTGATTTTGTCCACCCAACTCATGATTTCACACATCCACTTTCATTAACAGGAGAGAGAAAATACAACTTATTGTTACTTAGTTATCTAGGGTCTATTTCCCACAGTGCTCAATGCACTGCACACTGGGAAGTTAGTGCTTAAAATGTCAGGATGTATTAAACCTGTTAGGTCACAGGATACTAATTCAGAGGATCATTGCTGTGCCAATGTCCCCTGCCCAAACACTGACCATAGTTATGTATGAGGCCGTGTTTAGATGGAATAGGAGCAATGGTGTATACTCGCATCAAGTCCAGCTACCATTTCTCCTCTTAGAACCACATCTGACTTCTCGATTCTATGTCATGAGCTACCCAATCACAATCACAATAGAGCAGTTGCAATATTGTAATCTTCAGTTTTTCTTAGTTGTGCTTTTTATTTCACAAAAATTTGACTTTGTTTATTCTCTGACACTGTTTTCCAGATTTAGACTTCTTTTGGGGAATTGAATTTCCCAGAAGACTGGATTATGCAAGTGTTATTGTAGATTATTAATTACCATAGTATTGGTGGTGAACCAAGTTGACAAGCATGATGACATTAAAAATCAATTCTCAAATACATTTGATGATTGACAAACCAAATCATTGATAAGAAACTATTATAATTATTTTGAATAATTGCTGTTATAATCCAATAGTTTCATATTGTGTTAGTTATCTATTTTTGCATAATAGTATTGCCACAGCTTTAGCAGCTTAAAACAATACACATTTATGATTTCACAGTTTCTGTGAGTCAGAAATCTGGATACAGCTTAGCTGTGTCATCTGCTCCAGGGTCTGTTGTGAGGCTGTAACCAAGGTGTTGTGCAGGGCTAGAGTCTCACCTGAAACTTGACTGAGGAAGAATCTGCTTCACTTCAGTTTCTTGTGAGCTGTGGGTCTGAGGGATTCAGTTCCTTGCCGGCTGTTGACCAGAGGTCATCCTTAATTATTCGTCTTGTGGATCCCTTCATACAGCAGCTTACACTCAACCAGAAAGATAGAGAGTTAATGGAGAGGGTCTACTAGCAAGATGGAAGACATAATCTTATGTGACATAATAATGACAGTGACATCATATCATCTTTGTCATAATTTACTGTTTATAAGCAACTTACAAGTTCCACCTACACTCACAGAGAAGGGATCATACAATAGTATGAAGACTAGCAAGGGAGGATAGTCAGAGAGCTGTCCTAGATCTGTCCCCATGAAAATATTCAGAAATGACAAAATATTTGATCTCTTTAGGAAAACCCCCTTTAAAAGTTTAGGTCTACACATAAAGGAAAAGGATTAGTTTAAAAAAAAAAAGAAAAAAGTTTAGGTCTAAATCATAAAGAAGGGAAAAAGCATATTCGTTGCAGGAGCTCAAAATATATATTTTTTAATTATTTAAGCTGAGAGACATAGACTCAAGTTGCCCTGAATAGATACTCCCTAGAACATAATTTTTCTCTAAGAGTAAGAAAGCAATAACTATACATGACTTATTCATCAGATGGAAGGGAAAGAAGAGAAATTAAGTAGTTATTCTTTGTAAAAAAAAAAAAAAAAAAAAAAAAGTAAGGTCAAAGCAAGCCAGAATAATTCAATGCAACACATTTTTATTGAGTATCTCTACAACTTGTACTCTGCTATGTGCTATGGAGAGTGAGCAGATTGTGGGAACACAAAAGAAGAGAAAAGTAAATGATACGTATTATTTTTCCCCTCAAGTTGCTTGTAACAATAGCAAGTATTTATGTTGATTTCATATTATTCCAGAGAGAAATCTTTACCAACTTTACATGTGTCAAATAATTCAACCTTCAAAACAATCCCATGAAGCAGGTGTTATTCTTGCCATGGTGATGGGAAAACTAATGGGCAGAGAGGTTAGTGACTTGCCCAAGGGCACAAAGCCAAGAAGTGAGGCAGCGTGGCTCCAAAGTTCTTGCTCTGCACCAAGAGTCAGCAAACTACAACCTGTAGGTCAAATCTGGCCAACTGCTGTGTATGTAAATAAAGTTGTACTGGAACACAATACAACTTTCCTATTTGATTCCATATTGTCTATGGCTGATTTTACAATACAATTGCAGAATTGAGAAATTACCACTAGGGCCTGAAATGTCTAAAATCTTTACAATTTGGGCATTTACAGAAAATGATTTCCAACCCTTACTATAAACTATTACAGCATAGTACCTCTTTGGAGACAAACAGACATATTATATACCCAGAATTCTAAAGTGCAAGGTGAAGTAAGAACTACATATGCAAAGAGGTATAAAGAAAATGGGAGAATGTTACTGTGTCTTTCCTGGGCACAATGGTGGTGAATGAGTGTGGGAAGCAGGGAAAGGGTGGGAGGTTTAAGTTTCTCTGGATACAAAGTTGGTGTAATTTACTAAACAGTGGAAGCAAGAGCAGCCTAAGTAAAGAGTAAAGATAGGTAGCTAGATTCAGCAGTTGGAGGGTAAAAGAACAGTTGGGATAAAAGATGTATATCCTGTACTTACTACAAGTAACTATAATATTATGTTTTTATACAAATAAAGTAATAACATATAATTAAATATCTTGAGTTTAAATAGCCAATTTCATCTTTAAATTTCAACAGTCATATTGACATTAGTTTCTGTCAACAGAATTAGGCAAGTGGCAGGTAGAGATCATGTGACATCTGAGACTCCAGGGTGCTGTACGAATATGAAACAGTCATTGTGAGTTCTAAGAAGCCTCAGAAGACATCACAGAGAAGCTGACTACTTACGCACGTGAGTCATCATGACATCCATCTGCACCTCCTTTGTTCAATTTCTTTAACTCTTGCTCCCGCATAGACATTTTGTATTTATTCATCACTTAGATAATTCATACCAAGGGGTTCAGCAAGGGAAGAGTCTTCTTCAAAGCATTTAGCACTGGATGAATATTCGCTTTGATCTCCTGTTTCTTTAGTCATTTGCTAATGATAAGAACCGGATGGCAATGAGGAAATTCTGTCCTGTCTGGCACCACAGTTCCCTGGTGGGTGTGACTGGTCCCAAACAGAGATAACCACCTACCTGTGGGTATTTCTTGAAAATGCAACTTGTTTCTCTGATAGTAAACACAACATTGAGATAAAGCTGAAAATGAAAAGTCTAATAAAATAGGAGATATTTTACCCTTCTTCTCTAAATCTTCAGAAATAGCTGAGATTTTCACAGGTAGTGCGTGGCATGGCACAGCCTTATCCAAAAGATTGAGAGGGGCCCAGCACAGTGGCTCACGCCTGTAATCCCAACACTTTGGGAGGCTGAGGCGGGCGGATCACTTGAGGACAGGAGTTGGAGACCAGCCTGACCAACATGGTGACACCTCGTCTCTACTAAAAATACAAAAATTAGCAGGGTGTGGCGGTGCACGCCTGTGATCCTTGCTATTCAGGAGGTGGAGGCAGAAGAATCACTTGAACCTGGGAGGCGGAGGTTGCAGTGAGCTGAGATCACACCACTGCACTCCAGCTTGGGTGACAGAGCGAGACTCCATCTTAAAAAAAAAAAGGTTGACAGGATTCCATGACTCTGATGTTCCCCTTGGTGATCATGACTGTAAAGTTTCACTGCTTGCTGAATTGTCATTACACAATGCTTGCCTTTTCAGTCTATTTTGCACTTATATTCATCTAGGTTTAATTCTAATTTTATGTTTTTGGCACAGTAGAGGTAAGTCAATTGGGGTTGCAGGTACTTGGGTTCAATTGAAGAACAGAGCCTCATTTGCAAAACGAAAAATAAGTCTCTTGTGCATTTGCTGCCACAGGCATTTTAAAAGAGGCCCTTTGGCTTGTGCCATGCCCCCAGCTTTGTCTCAGCCACACTCCCTTCCATTCTTGGACACACTTCTATTCTTTAAATATCATCCCATTTCCAAAGAGAAGTTCCGATTATGTCTCAAAGCTCCAGACACAATTTTAACGTCTGCTTTGTTGAATTGAAGTATTGTATAAGTGCTGTGATCTCACCTATCTTTCAGTTCTTCAGGGTTTCTGTCCATTTCATTTTAAAATGAGGGAAGGATGAAGTTTACTCCCCCCAAAAAAGCTGAGTTAATTTCTTATTAGAGTCATGATTTTGGAGAACTTGATGAAGGCAGGAATGAGGAGAGTGAATGACCAACCCAACCAGTAGAACACCCATTTTCTTTTAAAAATGGGATGTTAACAGTCTGTAGAAGGCATTAAATACAGAACTTCTCCACTAGAGACAGAAGGCTGGATTTTCTTCTTATTTGCATTTATCTCTCTCTTGCATAGATAAAGCCTAACTGTAATAAGAAGAAAACTCGTGCGAGTATAAAAGGTATCGGAGAATATCATGAAACATCAGAAGATGACTCCAAGGGCTGGGCATGGGTGAAAAGGAAATTAAAGCCCACGATGAGCAAGGCAGCTGCGGACTAATCCGGAGACTCACTCCCTCAGACACGGTGCTTTCTAGTCTCAGGTTACTGCCTCAGCTCATAGAGCCCTGGTTTTCCCAAGAATAAAATTAGAGTCATCATATTTTCTGTTTAACTCCCAGACCTTACCAAAATATGTAAGCAAGACAACTCCCTTTAGTTCATCTACCAAAAGCATAAGACACCTCTGTATTATGATATTTCAAAGTATTGATCCCTTTCCCATAGGCACCTTTATGTGGATGTTTCCCTGTGAGAGGATCACACATCTCGGTCCCATTGATATCATGTTACTTGCTTTGACCAATGAAATGGATGCAGAAATGAGGTATGCTCCTTCTGAGCAGAGCAAAAGCCCTCTCATCCTTGGCCATGCTCTCATTCTCTCAGCAAAGAGACAAGCAATGTTGGAATCGGAACACTTACAACAGCCAGGGTCTTGGATGAGGAAGACATACAGCTGACTTGCAATAGACATGTAACATGAGCAAGAAATAAACCATTATTGTGTCAGCTGCTGAGAGTCTGAGGATGTTGGTTACTGTAGTATGCTGAGCCTAAGCTAACAGATACATATTGTTCGGGAAATTCTGAAGCCTATGAATAGGTCCAGCAGAAGTCTATAATATTTGTATTGCCCTCATCCTACACATTTTGATAAGTATTGTCTCTTCTTACCCACCCAGGTATATATTTATTCAATCCATCATTCAACAAATATTTCTTGTGTCTTGAGTGCTTGCCATGCGCATTCCATACTGCTAGGATACCGGGGTAAAGTTTGAACACAAAGGTACAGTATCTGCCTTGGGGAGCACACAACCTAGAGGAGGAGATGGACATTAAGCAAACAGCCCTACAAATAAATACAAAATTACTAATTGTGAAACTACTATGGAGAAAAAAATAAAGGGCTCCATGAGAGATTGTAACAGAACACTGAAGTTAGATGGGGATGTCAGGAAGTTTGCACTGTGGATCAGAAGCAAATTCTGAAGCTGGCCTGAGAGGAGCACGAGTGTTCCAAGCAGGAAAAGCAGTATGCGCAGATGCTCTGCAGTGAGAGGGAATTGGATATTTGACAAACAGAAAGAAGGCCAATGTTGTCAGAGCATGGCGAGTAGTGCTGGTGGGGGGAGAAGCAAAGGAAAGTGGAAAGGTAGACGGGGCAAGGTCACAGAAGGCCCTGGGAGGATCACACAGCCTAGTGTGCCCCAAAGAGTCCCAGCAGTAATGCCCCATTTCTCTCTCAAGGTACCGCTGTTGAGATAGCAAAGTATGTGTCCACATTACTGATCAGACATTTAAAAGATTTTGAATTTTATGCTAAAAGCAATGGGAGGCCTTTGAGGGAGAGTGAGTGAAAGACCAATGTAGAGACTAAGGACATGGACCAGGAGAAAGAGTGTGGTGGAAACGGAGAGTAATGGACAGATAGGAGCTGTATTTTTATTTTCATTTATCTATTTTTTGAGATGGGGGTCTTGTTCTGTTATCCAAGCTAAAGGGTAGTGGCATGATCATGACTCATTCTCACCCACACCTCCTGGGCTCCAATGATCCTCTCACCTCAGCCTCCCAGAGTAGCTGGGACTACAGGTGTGTGCCACCACTCTTGGCTACTTTTTTTAATTTTTATTATTTGTAGATACAGGGTCTCATTATGCTGCACAGGGTGGTCTCAAACTCCTCCCACAGCCTCCCAAAGTACTGAAATTACAGGTGTAAGTCACCACACCCAGCTCAGGAACTATGTTTTTACTGGTAAATCATCACTAGGTTCTTCCATTGTTTTCTTTATTGCTGGCTGCAGGACCACAAGGTGAGCCTCCTCAGATGAAGTGAACCATCAACTTTGTTTTCTGTTATTCCTGTGCCAAACCCCATTGCCTTCACCTTTAATTTCTCTACCTTCTCGTGAAAAAGAAACAAATGACTTTATGTATAATATCAACATTTTACTTTTCATGGAGCACAAATTGGCTGCTTGCATCTTCACAACGTCCTTCTTTCCTTGGCCCGATCTTCTTCCCTCTTATCAGAACACTTCCACGTTCTGTTTTTCCTCTCTTCTACACTTTCCTTTTCAACTCTTAGAGAATAAAGAGAAAACAGAAAATAGTTTGTGTAGACAAAATCAAGAAATATATATATGATATATATTAACAGTGTATTTTCCATTTAACAAAGTTGAGATTTTATCAAATAACATAACTACTCAGAATGAATAATTTGTCAATAGAGTCTTTCCTCCTATTTATTGACCAGATTCCCATCAAACAATGTCAGAAAAGCTTGATGTTGAGAGGTGCATAGGAAACCAGGTTAAGATTCATCTTTTAGGATTGTGAAAACACCTCTCGGGCTTCAGTTTCTCCACCTGTCACAAAATGAGGCTTAACAGATCGTTTCCAAGGAATATCTAATTTCATTACTCTATGATGCCATTCTGATAAATTAATCTGAAGATTATCTCAAAATGCTCTACAAGTAGTTGGAGCTCAAACACCAGACCTTAAAGACTCATGTCATCCAGTTACATCTCAAGTTTGCCCACTTTTACTGAAATGCATATCATTTGTGAAAAAATATGTCTCTCAAAAATAAAGCAATCAAGTGAGAATGAAATATTCCAGTGCGTCAAATTCAAGAAGTAAAAAGATCCTTCCTTGGCAGTAATCCCAAGCCATGAACAAGAGCTCACCAGAACCAATTTCAAGCTCATCTCAGTTGATCAAGGACAGCTTATTTACATGAATCTATTAATACTTACGAAAGTCAGCCAATCAGTGGTAGCGACACATATCCGAAAGTCAACCAATCAGCAAGAGCCTCACTCCAGTAGGCTTTCTTCCACAAGCGTCAACCAGGTCAATCAATTCCTACACATTTCCATTAATCAAAGTCCACCATTCCTTGGATGCCACCTTTCCCAAACTCTTTATAAGATCGGTGGTTTACTTTGACCATAGAGACTGTGCCTTACAAGGGTATTGGCTCTTATTTTGCAAGAAATACATTCAAATACTGACTCATGGCCTTTCCCTTCAAGAACATGGAATTTATGGGACTTTCTTCAACATGTCCGGAATTTCTTCAAAATTACATATAATTCTATTCTTCTTAAACAGAGGCAATTTTTAAAATATGTAGCCAAGTGTAATATAAAGGTTTTACTAATGAATGCAGCTACGAAGGCCTATATTTTAAATCCCAGATCAGAATGAGCATTCAAAGTTAGACACAGAAAATATAGAAACATCATTGAGAGGACAGAATTCTAGGAGTTTGGGAAATTTAGACCAGAGGCATGGCTTAGCTTTAAGTAGTTATTTGTCTGTGAAAGGAAGGTGTTCGAGCGGTCTGTTTCTATAGGGCAGGAAACACATGGAGCCAGGGAGTGTGGGAAGAAAAAAAATCCAGGCAAGATGGGGTGCAAAATTTTGGAACGCTGTTTTCTGATCTTAAGTATTCCTCAGCTCAGTCTCAGACATATGAATATTTTTATGCGTTTTAATTTTCTATAATTATTTCCTCTTGTTTCCACTTCATTCTGCAGTAACATCCTTTTTGAAAACGTCAGCCTGCCCTAACTCTGCTATAGAAGACAAGGGAGAAAGAGAAGGTGGTTGTTCAGCAAGTCTCCCCTGAGGACCAGTCCCCCAGGGGATAACCGGGGGAGCTAAAAATTCAAGGAGATGTGAAATTACTGTGAATTTAAACAGCTATGAAATGACTTCCACCTTTCAAATTGGCAAGCCAAATATAATATTCCCAATAAGCAAATGTGTTAGGAAATGGTCACTCATATGTTCTTCTGATGCAAATACAAAATAATTCGTTTTCAGAACAATATTTTTGATGTTATAGTATCATAATATTTATCAAAAAGGCTTAGAACATGCATAAGATTTGAGGTAGTGCCGGAACCCATGATAGATACAGATAAGGTATAGGTAGAAGGGTGTTCTGATATAGAATAAGGACTGGGAGGATGTACTTCCCAATGTTAACAGTGCTTATATCCAGTTTATGGATTTAGTGTAAGTTTTTATATCTTCTTTTTAGTTAATGGTTTCTAAATTGTTGAGAATTTGTTTTTTGTGGTAAGGAGGGAAATACACTTAAGAAAAAACAGAGGGAAATTATGTCCCTTCCAGCCTCCTTTTCCTCGCAGGTAACATTTCCGTCTGTTGACAGCGGGCTTCCCTGTCACATTGATGCTAGCGGAGTAACCTTAACATCATGAATTCGATGTCAGAAAGGAGGTGAGGGGTTTCCATGGCAGCAGACAGATAAGAGAATTAGAGTTGGGCACTTTGAACCTTCTTGTGGACTTACTACGTAATGTGCTTGTAACTGGTCAGGTATTATTCGGTAGAAAATACCCATTGGGTTCCTCAACCTTTAGAGATTCTCCAATAACTCAAGACCAAATAGTTAAGAGGGCACATGACATTCATCCAAGGTCCAGGGTCACTTTCCATTTGGCTCGTGGCCTGCTTTCCTTCAGATTTCTTCTGAGGCCTTTCAGCCTAGGGTCTGTGGACCAGTGCCACCTCCATGGCTGGGTTAACTTCCTCTCCAGTTGGGTGTTTTTCTTTGCTGCTATTTCCTTGATTCTATCTTGTTCCCAAGGACTCATTAAGCCACACATGCAAACCAGATCTCAGGGGCTGTGCAGCTGCAGAGGCCCATTGATATTTAGTGGTGAACAAATCTCTACATTTTTAAAACTCAGCTGTTTGAAACGTGCTGAATGCAAAAACCACTGGTGAGTTACAATATGTTAAATGAGTCTAATTAAATGCCTTATATTATGGCACAGTTCATGATATTTTATTGCGGAAATGATAGCTGGAGCACCTAGGGTGGGGAACACTATATTATTTATCCCTTTACATTGGAAAGAATGGTACAAAGACAACTTTGAAAGTTAATTGTGTTATAGGAAGAGTTTCACCATTGGAATTCTGTTAGCCTCTTTATAACCTTTAGCAAACGATTTTTGTACAATATTGTCCACTGTCCCCATGCTTTCCACCTATTTAACAGAAGAACAGGGAGCAAATTACATTTAAACAAAATTTCCAGCATATGATGGTTTCTAGATAACTGGTCTGTTGTTGTTTTTTCTAATTTGGGTTTTTTTTTTTTTTTTTCTTCATAAAGTAGTTGTGAAAACAAGACATGAAATACAAAACTGTCATGAATTCAGCCTAAAATGAGCAGGTTAGGAGAAGAACTTCTCAACCCATTCCTAAAAGCACACTTAAACTTTCTTATTGAATAAAAACTCTGGGAATTTCTGAAGATCTCTCATTAGTATTTCTCTGTGTTGTACCTAGAAACCTCTATTTAATACAAACTGTTTGTTTTCTTTCCCTTGTGCATAACTCTGAGTTTGACTCTATTCCTGCTAAAAAAATCTATGTTGGAGGACTAGTTCTTAATCATTTCCATAAGTGGTTGAATGACATTTTCAGCGTATTCTTAAATACAAATCATAAGATTCATATTTGCCTTTTAGCTCAGCCAACTTATAATATTCTATTAAAACCTAATTTATGAACCTGATTTGACAAAGATTTTAGTGCAGTCAATTATTCAGATTGTCATTAGGTATCCTGCTTGAGCAAGGACCATAGCATTGAGCTATTGTGGATGATAAATAGTCTGGATTTCAATCCTGTTGCTGCCATTGACGTGCCGAATGAATCTTTTTATCTTTGTGTTCCCAAGGAGAAAGCATGGCTCATAAAGGCAAACCTGTCCTCAAGGATACAGAAAGAATAAACGTAATCATTATAACATGCTTTATAAATAGACAGTGACATGGCTTACTACATCCCGAACTTGATATTTCACTTTTAATTCCAGATTGGAAGCCAAAACCTTTTGCTTCAATTGAGAAAACTGGTTCCATACCTCACTTACGGTGGTGGTTCTCCACTTTGATTTCACTGAAGATGTACAGTCGGCCGGGACATACGCTGAATCAGAGTTCTTGGGGGTGGCTTATGGGAACCTCAATGTGTGATTCTTTCGTCTTCTTCCCTAAATGAAGACTCATTGTCCAACCACAATCGGCCTTGAAGGGTGCTAGTGTTTCACTGAGCTCTCTCATTTAGTCTTCAAACAATACTGTTAGGCTTATTTTACAGGTGAGGGAATAGAGATTTAGGATGCAGCCACTTCAGCTGTCCAAGGCCGCAGTTTCCAAATGCAAAGCGAGAAAGAATATAACCAGGTTTGTTTTTCTGCAATTCTGCCTCTAAAAGTGAGCGTTTACAAATTTGGCAAAGAAAAAGAAATTGGCAAAGAATTGGAAGGAAACGACAGTGTCTTAATATCAACACCAGTTCCATCTGCTGTTTTCACCCGAGTTTCCGGAGCTTGTGAACTGGCGGGGAGTATTCCAGGAGGTGCAGTCCCTTGATTGACGGTCAATGACTCAGATTCCCACCACCGCTTATCTTTGCTGCCTTCTGTAGCTCTGTGTAGACAAGCTCAAGGCTCATAACAGATGCCATTTGAACATAGAGTTCTGTTTAAGCAAGATATTTCTGTGTGTGGCCAATAGTAACAATGATTTGCTGATCTGGTTTCAAAAAATTCTACTAAAATGAAAATTCCATAGAACAGATGGACTCCTAAGTCTCTGTCCACAATGGAGTAAATATTTATAACAAAAAGTTTGTTTTGATGCTTAAATTTGTGTTGTGACTGCACTTGAAGGCAGTGAGAGATTTTTTCCAAAAGGCATTTATTTGCTTTTGAAAAAGATGTGTCTGTGCTTGTTGTTTTAATCACAAGTCTTCGCAGAGAGAGGAAGACAGGTGTCAGCAGGGGCCAACATGTATGGGGCAGAGCAAGCCAAAGGTGAACCTTGTGTACAAGGGGAAATGGAATATCAATGAGAAAAAGTCTTAACTGGAGAACAATGCTGCACAATGGAAAGGCATGAGCTTTGTAATTTAAAAATCTGGGTTCAAATCCTGACTTTGCCTTACATAAAAAATTATTTATTTAATGAGTTTTAATCCTGTGCCAGATACTGTGTTAGGCATCAGGGATACGGAGATCAGTGAGGAATAGTTTCTGTGAGCACACAAAGATTTTAAAATGTTTGATGGCTAAGCACAATGACAATGACCTACATTCATTAGCAGGGAGGCACAGAAAGGGAACATCTAAAAAGTCAAAGGGAGGTGGCAGCCAGGAAGCTTTGCTAACCACTGGTGACTTTGGGTGAGTTAATTTTTTCAAGCTGATAAAATATATCTTGCTGGATTGTTGTGACGATTAAATTAAATAAGCTATATACAAGGTCTACCATGGGACCAGGTAAATAGAATTTCTATAAGTAGTTATAGTATTCATAATCATGATTGTGATGGTAAAGATGACGTTGACATTAAGGAGAAGTGGGTCAAATAACAAGCAGCTCTGGAAGTGGCTGGAAGAGCCCGCTGCTTTGATGCTCTAAAATTAGGTTAATTATCCATGTCCCTCCTCTACGTCCTGAGCATTCTGCACTGAAGGACTGTTTCATGCTATTAAGTTAGGACAGGGAGCATACCCGCCTTACGTACCATTGTATTCTCAGGACTAGCCCTGAGCTTAAAACATGGAAGTCGCAACAAACCTGCTTATGGATGGAAGAGAGTGAATGAGAAAGAAAAGATGGAAAGAGAAACAGATGAACAGAAGAAGGGAGAAGTCAGGTGAAATCATTGTTCAAGGATGTTACATTCTGCTGCTCTCCTAACTCTATTTCATGTTTCCTGGAAATGCCTTCCATGACCAAACTCATCATTCCATTGTTCATCACTTTCTGACCAGGCACCCTGCACAGTCTCAGTCCTCATTTCCTTTTTATCTTTCTTTTCTTTCCTTCCCAGAAGATTGAAATTCTAGCCATGCCACATACTGAGCGGTATGGTCTGATGTAAGTTTTTAATACTTTTAAGTCAAGTAAGGATGATTGAAGTCAAGCTAAATATGGCATATTGAAACATACATTTAGTCCACTTCTTCCTAAAATGTTATTATAAATATAGTGAACAGGTTTTTTTTTTTTTAATGGGAGAAGAGATAAATTCAAAAGGACAAAGATGACAACGGGGAAGAATGGCTAAACATCTTTGAAAGTTGGAAAGCTCATGGAATGAAGGTAAGTGGTTGAAATAGACTGCAAGAGGAGAAACCAATAATGAGCAAGCTGACCCATTTCACTGGCCTGCAGAAATTGACCCATTACACTGGCCTGCAGAAATGCTCAGAAATTGCAGGTACTTGGAATTTCTGAAGACAAAGGTGTGGATGAGGCTTTAATTTGTTTTAAGGAGGATTTATTGAACATCTGTAAAGATCACCAAAGATTTCCTCCTTGGTCTGTGCCACCAGGCTGCTGCCCTCCAATACCCTAACTGAAATCTGGAGGTTTCTTCTCTAGAGAGCCTGACCAACGATGTTCTAGGCTTGGAACACCAGGAAGAACCAAGCTTGGGAATACAGCACCATGCTAAAACTAGAAGGAATAAATGGAAGTCTATATATTGTAGTGTGGCTCTCCCCTAGTCCTTCTCCCCCAGTCCCTCAATGGCCAGGCTCTTACCACTAGAAAGTGATTACAGGACTCCTCTCAGGGAAACTCAGCCAAAGAAAAAGAATTCTACAGACAGTGATTCAGGAGTCCTCCAGCAAAATTGCCTAGGAGAAAGGCATATTCAATCTAGAATTCCATATTCAAACTATCACTCAAGTGTAGGAGTAGAATGAATATATTTTCAGACATTCAAGGTCTCAAAAAATTACTCCCTTGAACCTGTTCTGAGTTAGCCACTGGATGTCTTTCCACAATAGCAAAAGACAGATGGTAGGGAAAGCAAACAAAAATGAAGATGAAAATACGGTTAACCCTTGAAGACTGCAAGAGTTAGGGGCATGAATCCCTCATACAGCTAAAAATTCACATATAACTTTTGACTCCCTCAAAACCTAACTACTAATAGCCTATAGTTAACGGGAAGCATTGCCAATAATATAAACGTAGATCAACATACATTTCGAATGTTATATGTGCTATATGCTGTATGCTTACAATAAAGTAAATTAGAGAAAAGAAATGTTATTAAGAACATCACAAAGAAGAGAAAATATATTGACTATTTATTAAGTGGAAGTGAATGATCATAAAGTCTTCAACTTTGTCATCTTCATGTTGAGTAGCTGAGGAGTAGGAAGAAAAGGGGCTGGTCTTCCTGCCTCAAGGGTGGCAGGAGTGGAAGAAAATTCATGTGTAAGTGGAATCATGCAATTCAAACCCATGTTGTTCAAGGGTCAGTCGTAGTGGTTCTAATACAGAAGGAAAGATGAAGGATGGTGGTAAAAGATGTCTTAAGCTGGTAGCTGTGCATCAGGGTAGGAATGGCCAATCTGGATTATAGGAGAACATTGGGCTTCCTCCTATAATGGGTAGGAATGCCTTCAAATGTTTTTAAAAAGGGAAACTGATAATATTGTCTTCTGTATTGTAATATATTGGTCGCAGACTTACTGTTGTATTAGAAATGAATTAGTGATAAGTCTATAGAAAAATAAACCAAGTCATGTTAGTATTAACTCCAGAGGGGAAAAAACTTTCAAAAGAAAGAAGTAAAATGATTATATGCTATATGGCTCAGGTATAGATGACATTATATGCATATAAATCATATAAACATTACCTATTCTGTTAACTAGAAATGGTGATATAACTACTATAACTACCAGGAGAAGATAGGTGAAGGGAGGAGTGAGTGGAGTTGGGGGGAGTGGAGGAGGAAGAGCTAAACCCTTATTGTCCACTGTAAAAAAAATCACTAAGTGAAAGTGAATGGGCCGGGCGCGGTGGCTCAAGCCTGTAATCCCAGCACTTTGGGAGGCTCTGAGGCGGGGCGGCCTCACTTGTGGGGAGGTCCCATGGAGATCGAGACCCCCATCCCTTGGCCTCAATACGGTGTGAAAAGGCTCCGGTCTCTAACTCAAAAAAAAACAAAAACTAGCCGGCCCGCGAGGGGTGGCGGGTGCCTAGTAGTCGCAGCTACTCCGGGAGGCTGAGGCAGGAGAATGGCGGGGAACCCGCCGGGAGGCCCGGCGTAGCTTGCAAGTGAGCTGAGAAGCCCCGGCCCCCCACCTCCCATCCTCCAGCCCCGGGGGAGACAGAGCGAGAACTTCCCGTCTCAAAAAAAAATAAAAAAAAAAAAAAAAAAAAAAAGAAAGAAAGTGAATGAATAAAAGCTGAAAAGTGAACAAATCACAGTATAAGGAGACTATTTAGAAAATGGGGAAATGCCAGAAGAAACAGCTAAAATGTTTGAAAAGGATTATTTCATTTGAGCAGAAATTGCAGAAGACAAGGAACAAGTCTATATACGTATTACTTAAATAAATATCAAATGTATCATGCCCAATGTTCCTAGCCATTGCACGGCACACAACAGGAACTTGACAAGTAATTATAATTGATGCATAGAAACCCCAGCCTGAAGTTGATTCTCTTGACGGCTGCCCACAGCCCCTCTGGAAGCATTCAGACAAGCTGGGAGTGAAGGTAGGCAGACATCCCAGGGAAAAAAAAAATCATCCTCAATAGATTTCCACTTTGGTTTTTAAAATATGATAGTGTAACTGAATATATGTTTACAATATAGAACATAAATACACACAGGTATGACATAAAGAATAAACACATTCCCTCCTATCTGGTGTCCAGTGAATTTACTTGCTCTAAATATGGGGGATATTGGTAGAAAAGAGAAGTCTATTTTGTTTGTTTTATTTGCATAAATTTAAAGGGTACAAATGCTGTTATGTAACATGGATATATTGCATAGTGCTGAAGTCTCGGCTTTTAGTGTAACTGTTCCAAGTAATGTACATTGTACCTATTACATAATTTATCACCCCTCACCCCCGACCCTTCTGAGTCTCCAGCTCACTATTCCTCCATTTCCATGTGTACACATTACTGAGTTTCCACTTATAACTGAGAACATGTGGTATTTGACTTTCTGTTTCTGAGCTGTTTCATTTAAGACAATGGCTACCCGTTCCATCCATGTTGCTGCAAAAGACATGATTTCACTTTTTTTGATGACTGAGTAGTATTCCATGGTGTATACATACCACGTTCATTTTATCTAATCACACGCTGATGGACACTTGGGTGGATTCTGTATCTTTGTTATTGTAAATTATGCTGTGATAAACACACAAGTGCAGTTTAAATACCCAGTAGTGGGATTGCTGGATTGAACGGTAGTTTTATTTTTAGGTCTTTGGGAAAACTCCATCCTGTTTTCTGTAGAAGCTGTATCATTTACATCCCCACCCATAGTATATAAGTGCTCACTTTTCTCCACACCAGCACCAGCATCTTTCTGGAGGATCGGTTGCTTCCTTCAGACTTGACTTAAAAGCCATTGCTCTAGCAGTCAAGTAGGGTCCACTGGAAACCAAAGTGAAGAAAGAAGTCTTAGCCATTAGGATGGAGATTCTTACATGGTTTTTTTTCTCCTGAAGTTTCAAGAGCTTGAAGCTGTAATAAGACATAGAGGGGGACTAGGCTGCCTCTGCCATGGAACTCTTCTCACCCAGGGTGATCAGAAACTGATCCTCCTTGTCATTCTGCCTCCTTGATAAGCTAAGAATCAAAAACAAAACCAGCTCCTTTTACTACTGTTGCTACCATTATCACTACGACCTTTTCCACAAATTTAATCGTTCTGTACTCCCACAATGCACATACAAGCCTAGGGTTCTGTTTGGAAAGAAAACAACATCTGCAAGTGCAAGACAAGAAAGCAAGTATTAAGTAAAATGGAATTTGCAATGTAGTAGGGAGCTTTCTGCTCAGATTTATAACATCAAAGCACGGCATTCCAGTCTATGTGTTACTTGTTATTCTAAGGCCTATTCTTCACCCACAGGAAGAGGTGTTGAACCATGACACAGAGGCATGCTGTGCCAATGACCAGCAGAGAAAACGAAAGCTGTAGCCTCAGAAAGGTACCTTCTGAAGACCTTCTTCGGGTCTTCATCAGTCAGTCTACAGAATCAGAGTGAACCCACGGGATTTTCACTGTCGTAAGCTCTGGACTGGGGTTGGGACACTCGCATCTTTCTCCTTGCTCTGCCCTCAGAAATGTGCATCTTTGCAGAAGTTATGTCTCTGAAAGCTGAATCTTACAAGTCAGAACATGCAACCGTGGGCTCTCATGTCCTTTTCAGTGAAGGGAGATAGTTGGATGCTCCGCGAGTTTCCTTTCAACTTCCTTCCCATTCCGCCCCTGCCCTTTAATCCAAACCATCAAGGAGAGGCTAAAAACAGGGGTCCGGGTCAAACATGGCTGGATTCCGGGCCAGCCCCAGCTTGTCTTGCAACCTTGGGAAGCTATCTGCCTCTCTGAACCTTAATTTCTTTTTCTTTAAAGGGGCAAAACAACAGTTCTTTTCCCATAGTTCCCTTATGGAATTAAATGTGATAATAGAGGTATAGGCTGGCCACACTGCCTGGCACAGAGTAAGTTTTAATAAGTTTCCACAAATTTGATGTTCATGCATTTCCTCATTTCTTTTATACCATCAGAGGCCATGGAGGAAGAGGGGCTGATGAGGGCTGCCTCAGAAGTAATACCTCATGGACTCATGGCTACAGTTTGCTGAATCCTCTGAGGAGGAGCATGGGCATCTTTGGGGCAAAACTACCCTACCTGAAAAGATAGAATTACACAGAAACAGTGATGATGTGGACTGCACCTTCTACGAGACAGCCTAGATGGTTAAGCAACCTGGTGGCCTGCTCTGGGGGAGCCTGGAGGAGACAAGATGAACCACTCATAGCTGTAAATATGCGTTCTGCCCCTAGAGATGTTGGCAAGGGCTACACACACATATACACACATGCACACATGTTCACACACATGGCTCCTCACTCATACCCCACCAACTGAGCATAGCACAAGCTACTCCATACACCAGCACCAAAACAGCATCCTCGCGCCCCCACGTGTTCACATACTGCTCACCACACACGCGCCTCTGTCCCAAAGCACATATGTTCCGCATAGCACACCACACTCAACCCAGCAGCATGCTCACCATACACACCTCATTACATGGCTCAGCAAAACAATATGCCCCTCTCCCCACAAGTGCAAGGCATATTCTCCAACACACATGCTCATACATGCTGCACACCACATTTTCACACACACGCCTTTGCAGGCACCTCAGCATCCACATGCTCAATTGCATTCACACCACACTTGCTCTCCAACTACACACATAAATGGCCCACACCCTCACATAATGCTATCACATACACTAACACTGTTACCACGCATGCTCACACACACTGGGAGACACGTGTGCTCATGGTTGGAGCTCTAGCCAAGCTGGACTCATCTGGTTGCTGGTTCCGGCAAAGTTACAGTCACGTTCATTATTCATAAACTATCGTAAATGTCCACACTGCTTTACAATGGATGAGGCTGATCTGAATAATAACAATAACCAGACAAAAAGGCCACATTCTTGCCCCAAGGAACTTACAGTTTGAACCCTGATTCATTAAGATTGAGGCTAGCCCTGCGCTAGCCTCCTGGCATCTAGAATTGATCTCTGTATATACTACAAACTCCTAGCAGAGAGGTGCAGGTGCAGTTGTGTACAGCTTTTCCAAGAGGATTTTGAAGTTTTATGAGTAGAGGCTAAAGTTGTGTGAGGCTATTGCTATCTCAGTTAAAAAAAAAAAAAAAAAAAGGCCGGGGCAGTGGCTCAGGTCTGTAATCCCAGCATTTTGGGAGGCTGAGGTGGGCAGATTACGAGGTCAGGAGATCAAGACCATCCTGGCTAACGGTGAAACCATCTCTACTAAAAATACAAAAAATTAGCCGGGTGTGGTGACAGGTGCCTGTAGTCCCAGCTACTCAGGAGGCTGAAGCAGGAGAATGACATGAACCTGGGAGGCGGAGCTTGCAGTGAGCCGAGGTCACGCCACTGCACTCCAGCCTGGGCGACAGAGCGAGACTCTGTCTCAAAAAAAAAAAAAAAAAAAAAAGGAAAACTTAGAGGAAATAAGTGTGGCCCAGTGCTAAATATTCTCTGGCATCTGGGAACTTTTCATCCAGTCTAGAAATTCATGGCTTCTAGGTGTCTCCTTTCAGGAATGAATGACTAAAGACAGAGCATGGCTACAGGCCAGGCAGGTCCACACATCCTGCACGGTCTCCTCTGTTTCTTATAAGAACTCTGTGAGTTAGGCAGGCCCCATTATCATGGCTATGGAGTGGTGCCCTGCATGCCCAAGATCACAGCAGGTGGCAAAGCTTTAACCAGACCCCCCTGCTCCAAAGCCCTCCCAGTACGCCCTGCTACTGCCTCGTCCTTGGACTATATAATACAACTGCAAATATTCGTCCTTTTCTTGTTCTTCCAGTTCATCTAGTTGCTCATTCAAATCCAAAAGGAAAACTATAAGGAGGTACTGCAGTTGAGTCAGGGAAGACATTCATCACAGTCAATATACATGATCAGCTCTGCCCACAGAAGGGAGACAAATGCCCTCCCAGGCTACACTGGGCTGATTCAACCAGCGTGAAAGTATGCATGACTGAGGTGATCATTCCAGGGTCAGTCTTAGAGGGTCAGGAGGGGTTGGAGGAAAAGGGCAGTTAGTCTGACTCTACAATATTGCTTAGTGGAGTACATGGCAAATGATAACATTAACAAATATGCTTACTGATTGACTGATGGACTACCCTCAGCCAGTCCCTGCAAGTGTGTATGACACTTATCACCAAAAAGAGCTGTCCAAGTGGACACAGTGGTTCATGTCTATAATCCCAGCTGCTCAGGAGGCTGAGGCCGGAGGATTGCTTGAGCCCAGGAGTTTGAGGCCAGCTTGGGCAACATAGAGAGACCCTGTCTCAAAATAAATAAATACAATAAAGAAGTAATTTTGTTTTTTTTTAAAAAAAATGAGCTGTTTTCAAGTGGTGTATGGATCAGAAGCACAGGCAGAGTTCAAGACTGCTTGGGAGGCACAGTTTTGGGAGTTACAACACCTCAGTCCCCAAATAAACATTCTTCTGCTGGCTCATCCCTGATCTTCCACTCTCTGAGCTCCCTGACTTTAGTCTCCTTCATTCACATTGCTGATTTGGATGGTACCCCATGGCAGGCCCGAGACTGGGCTGGGGATACAGGTAAGGCGGTGAGAGTCTGCCCACTGTCCCAGGAGAGAGACAGCAATGGAAGCATAAGAGTGAGCTGGGAAGGCAGCAAAGGTGGGAATGTGTAGGAGGAAGGGAGTTTTCAGCAGAGATGTGTATGATCTCAGCCTGAAATGGGCTCAGAGGATGAAGCCAGGCGGGGAGCCAGGTCCCAAGACTCTGCTCTGCTGGGCGGAGGATTCTGGAAGGGGAAGATGTTGCACAAGGGAGTGATATCATTGCATTCATATGTTAAAATGCAAATGAGGATGAAATTGAGGCGATTGGACTACGTAATCTATTATGTCACTTCTATTCTAATGTGATAAACATCCGTAGAGGGGGTAGTGATTTTGAAACCAGTTATGTATTCTTTGGAGTGAATAAGGGATCTAGTTTTTATAAAAAGGACTAGTTCTGATATCCAGAGAGGAAGAATAACAAAACAGGTGTGAGCACCTGAGGGAAGTGGAAAAGGGAGGAGATGAGGGAAAAAAGGTGGAAATTGTGTAGGAGAAACACATGATTGTCTTACTGCCATCTGGCCAGGCCTGGTAACAGGAGGGACATAAATTATATAAACTCATTAGTTTTACTTTAGCAGAAATTATTAATTTATAAATTTAAAACCCAATTTTAATTAAAAATAGAGTATTATAACAATGGCAATAATAGACACTGGACACTACTAGAAAGAGGAGGTGGAGGGAAGGGTATTGGGTACTGTGCTCAGTACCTGGGTGATAAGATCAGTCGTACCCCAAACCGCCACATCATGCAATACACTTGGGTAACAAAGCTGCACATGTACCACCTGAATTTCAATAAAAGTTGAAATACATAAATAATAACATATATTTAAAAACATATTTATAGCAGAATTAGTCCTACATGAAAGATAAAGTTTGAAGGAAGTTTTTGGGCTTTGGTTTAGTATAGTCACCTCAAGAAATTATTAAAGTTGAATTTACTCGTACAGTTAGTTGAAGGGCAGTTAAAGTCTGTCAAGCAATCGTCAGGCAGCCTGTAACTGTTTCTGGTGTCGGCTTCTGAAGGTTTTCGTTTGTACGGGAAGTACAGCCTTAACATGGCAGAGGAAAAGTAAGAGTCTGCGAATTTTTACCAAGTGTGTACCACGCAGCAGGCACCATGGCAGGTCCGGAGGATGGGGCGCTGAGCAAGAGAGGGATAGCCTGAAACCTCCTGGCTCTCAAACTCCAGTCAGGGAAATTGAATACTCAACTAAATAAAAAGTGAAGTAGAATCGCCAGCACCGTGAAAGAAAAGCTAAGGGACAGTTTAACAAGGTAACAGGATGCATCGACACCAGTTTCACATAGGGAGGTCAAGAAAGGCTTCAAAAGGAAGTGGTGTTTAAGCTGAGAACTGGGCTGAAAAAAGAACTAGCTTGGGGTAGTGGGAGAAAAAGTGGTCTGATCAGAGAAAAAGCTTGTGTAAAGCAATGCCGTGGTGGCTGAGCTTGGGAGAGGCAGGAGGTACAGAAGGAGGTCGGAGGAAGAAAGCCACCAAAACCATGAAAGATGAAAGCTAACTGGTAAGTGTGAAGAGTTGGCCTTCACCCTGGTGGGCTTGCTGCCAAGGGGATCTTCGACTCTGATAACAGTGTGGAGTCTGTTGTTTACATGACTGTATGCATCTGAAAACTCATCAATTAACACAAAAGACCACTCCCCATGGTGAAATATTCCTTAACACTGTCTTAAGAAATTTGGAAAAACAAACAAATGGGAAATGCTGAGAATTAATTCTTAGTGGGCCAATCAATATTTCATTATGATTGTACAGAGAGAACAGGAGAACAAAAATTATGCGGGAAAAAAATAAAAAAGTATGCACAGGAAATTGGGATGAAATGACAGATCTGTCCTATTATTTCCCGTGAATTGATGACATTGCAACTAAATTTCATTTTGTCTTCAGAGATGAAGGAATTCTGTAATCTTTTCTTTTCTTAAAAGAAAGAAAACCCACTCTCGGGTTCCAGATTGCTCACCCTTAGGGAAATATTACTGAACTGCCAGGAGGTAGGAGGTTCCAAGGAAGTAAGTAGAGCATAAACTGCCCCTGAAGTATGGATGTCTTTCTACATCCGAGATTCAGAAAAGGAGCTCTCAAATTGTGTGTGGGAATAAAAATAGGATTCAGTTATCAGTTTGAAGTGCATAGAAACGAAAGAACTCTCTCTGATACTTTGTAATTTTACTCTACATTTTCCTCACTTCCCAAAAATCAAGGCAGCCATCCTCTTACCATCTGGACTGCTTAACTGGCTAGAGGGGTTATTAGTTTTAGGGAATATATTAGTCCCCATTTAGTATCTGAGTCATTGCTTTCCTAAGGCTCAAAGCCATAACCTTGCAACCGGGTCACGGTGAACGCTGGCACTTTAAGGCTTCTTTTAGATCACACAGTATTGAAAATGAGCTCCATTTTCACTCTGATATAGCCACAAAATTGGAAGCCAAGTGGCATTCCATATGAATTATTAGAAGGTCACCTGAAGAAAAATTTTTTACATTCTTCCTCCAAAATGTTTCCTCTGATCTTTCAATATTCTTTTAATTTTTCTTCATTTTGTAAGATTGTGACAGATAACCACCTATCCTCTAAACCCTGAAATCACAGCAAGTCATTATAAGTGACAGAGGGGTTCCCATTTCTAATGGATATCTCCAGGAAATGAGAGAGCACTTTTGGTTGAGAAGAGTGGACCTTTCTTGCAAAAGCTTCTTAGAGCCTAGTGCATTTCGAAATGAAAATCTGACATCACATCAATAAGGAACGTGGAACTATTTACCTCTGCCCCCTCTCAACTTCTCATGTCAGAATAATGAAAAGCTCCATCCTCTTTGACTGAAGGCTGACATTCTGTCCTTCATGGATAACTTACTCACCATAGAAGGAAATGAAGAAATAATTTTCAGAGTTCCTATTGATCTGGCATTGCATTACCTATCTGCTGAGCCAGGCTATTTATTGACTAACTGCTGGTTGGCCACTTCTAATGAGCTCAGCGTTCCCTAGCAGATTTTAGGATGGGGTGAAAAAAACACCAGAACCAGATTCTCTGAAGCTGTCACAGAGATACCTATGTGACCCCTTAAAGTCTTTCTTCACATTTTAAGTAACCGCAAGGCAAGGCTTGATTCTTATGTATAAACAGCCACTTGCAAGAAGGAATGTGAAAGTGTTCCTGGAAACAAACGGCCGAGCCGCCTGAAATGAAAACTCTTCCTTTTGTCCATTGAAATGGTGGAATTCATATGGTAAGACCAAGTCTTTCTCTATGCGGGGATTTCATTTCCCTTTTCGTCATCAACCTCATGTAAGAAATACCCTCTTGGATATTTTTGAAACACTTTAGAATCTCAAAGAGAATCGGAGAGCAGCCCAGTGTTTTAAAAGTAAATTCTCTATTGAAATATAAGTTACATACAAGAATCTGCCCAAATTGTAAGTGAACAGTTTTATGTATTTTTACAAAGTGACACACCCATCGTGTAACCAGAACACAGATTAAGAAACAGAGCACTGTCAGAACCTCAGAAAGTGTCCCCTGTCACTTCCTGCTACGGTCCCCACAAAGGGTAACCACCAGCTAGATGCCTAACACCATAGGTTAGTTTTGCCTGCTTTTTCACTTTATATAAATGGAATAACACAATAAATAAATTTTTGCTTCTAGCTCTCTTCACTCAATATTTTCTTCGTAAGATTCAACCAAGAACAGAATTGTGAGGTTAAGTTACATGAGTGATCATATCTGGTCTATAATTTTGGGGGCCTGATTTTGACAGGTGTTTATGAAAAGCAAAGACCGAAAGCCTGAACCTTTATTAAGAGGAGTTTAGCAGACATACCAAACTGGTACAGATAATCTTGAACAGAATACTTTGAGTAAGTAGAAACTGCCAACTCACATTACTTCATAAACATTCAAATAGTTGTGTGGGTCCCGGTCCAACAAAATAATGGTAACTACTGACATAATTTCAAGTTTGACATTTATGGATTTCTATCCATGGTATGACAGTGACTCCCTGCTTTAAAACTTTGCAAAATTTTCTAAGCTTCTTAAATTCCCTGCAGCTTAGAGCTACTACATAAATATTCACAGGATTTTCCAAGGCAGAAATTGCTGCTTTTCTTGGCTACCGACAAGCAAACCGACAAGAGACTTTACTGGAACAAGATGCAAAGCACAATCATATTGAATTTGAACATCAATTTTAAAAGCAACTCTTCATAATTTCTGGAGCTAGTAATCAGAGAAGCAGAATATTAATGAGATGACATCAGATAGTTTAGCTCTTGTAGTTAAAATTTGCTTCTGCTTTTAAAATAAAATAACCTGTATAAAATGTTTTCCTTCATATTGTACAATAAAAGTCAAAATTACTCTTTTGTGACAATGAAAACTGTATTTCTTCATTTTTGTAGATATGCTTTTTCTCTTGCCTGAAAAAGGAACACTAGAAAGAGATCTGTAGAAAAACTCCCACACTCTGAATTGGTGTTTAAGAGATCCATACGAACATAAGATAAAACTGAAAAGGGATGGAGAATCCAAAATTAGCATAGTTTCAATGCCCAGTTCAGTCTCAAAAACTAAGATGGAGCATTGTATATATCTGGAAGCGGCCCATTCATTCACTCATTCATTCAGTCCTTCCTTTACAAAGATCTATTGTGTATGTACTTACCATGCGTTAAGCACTATTAGTAATAGTTTACCAAATGAATTGAGTTTCCTACTATAGTAAAAAAAAAAAAAAAAAAAAAAAGCATACTTGGAACCAATGGTGTGCTGATAAATAGGCTCTCTGGAGGGAAAAAATCTCTACTTTTACTGTTTGCCAAGTTCTGTGATGTAAATATGTTCCCAATGGCTGATTTCAAGACACCAGTGTAAAGTCACCAAACCAGGGTTGGGATGAGACGTACAGATTCGATTCCGCCCTTGTGAACTGGGAGGAGCCATCTCCAACACACTACAGCTTTAAACGAACGTTTTTAGTGATGGAAAAATTTGCACTTGAAACAGAAGAAAGGTAGTATTAGAACTTATCAATTAATCAAAGAAAACCGAGTGTGCATTGTAGGACTCTGAAAGCCCACATATATGGCATCTTTCCAAGTCTAATGGAACTGAAAAGCAAGTAATGGTTTTCCAAGGGGAAGGCAACACTAGGAAAATAATCACCCGCGGGCAGTGATTTGGAAGAGTGCCGAAAGTTCTGATGGCTCCAAAATATCTCCTGGTACAATTTTGCCATGTCTGAAATTCCCATAGTTGGCATCTTTCTTTTAGGTTAAATCAATGTGTCTCAGAAAGGCCCTTTAAAAATGCATGTGCAAGTCGAGCCCCGGTAAGCCAGTGGCTCAGCATAGTGGAAAGAACTCTGAGAGGTCAAAGGGGGTTCTGTTCCTGGCTCGTGAATGACTGGTTGTGTGCCACGTGGCGAGTCACTTTACATTTTTGAGTCTTTGTCTCCTCTTGGACCCTTTGTCATCCCCTTTCGTTTCCATCTGACATGCTGTAAATCACCTCTACATCAAGTAGCCCTTCCAGTCTGGACTAGGACATTGCATTTGTTGGTTGCTCTATGCTAGAAAGCCCAATGCTTTGACAATTTTGTTTGCTTTGTTTGGCATGGGGAGACTAGATATGGTGACAGAAATGGATGTCCATTTATTTTTTTAGTGTTATTTTCTGTAAATAATTCACAATAAGCCTGGATGAAGTGGTCCTTTTCTCTCAGGGGTTTTTGTGATGACCAACAGCTCTTACTAATACTTTAAAAAGGTTCTCCTGACCTCGTGATACTCGGGAGGCTGAGGCAGGAGAATGGCGTGAACCCGGGAGGCGGAGCTTGCAGTGAGCTGAGATCCAGCCACTGCACTCCAGCCTGGGCGACAGAGCGAGACTCCGTCTCAAAAAAAAAAAAAAAAAAAAAAAAAAAAAAAAAAAAAAGGTTCTCAAGATTCCCAAAGAAAGATGTCACGCAATGATCAACATCAAGGAGTCTAAGGACAACATGGAAATTGTAAGATGCAGTGTTCCTTTAGGAGTCACATTAAACAGAAGTGTATGAGAAAGGCCCAGAATTTTTAATATCACACACCAAAGTTAACAGCTAGTTAGATTAAAAGATTTTAATCGAGTAAAATGGGCATGGATTTTAGAAAGTCTGTTTCCTGTCACTCCTTCACATCACATCCTCCAGATGCCCGAAGTATATGGATGTGCATTTTCATCGTTCTCTGAAGTATCTTAAAAGTTACGGCCTAGTTATCGCAGACCAGAATTCATTTTGGTCAGCAGTAATTGCAGAACAGAGCTGTGCTAATTTCATCCTGCTAATCATAATTGTACCCCAACTCACGATAGACCAGGCGATGCATAAAAACAGCCTGGGCAGCCCCATGCCCTCCGGTGCCCTTCAGTGCTTGGTCCCATGGGGCCTCCTACCATGTCTGTGCCATTGCCTTCGTTCCTCACTCCTGTTTAGAGAAACAAAAATGTTGCAAATCTCGTTTTTTAAATCTCCTGAAATAATAATACTAATAAAAAAGAGCCCCCTCCACCCCCCGCCCAAGCTTGTTCTCCAACCATTTTAAGGCAAAGAAATGTGTTTTTCTAAATACTTGCTTATTCCTGGTGAGGAGGCGTTTTTCTGTCAGGGAACATTTTAGTAGGCTTTAAAATTTTAACACACTAAATTTGTGCATGGGCATCTTGCATGAACTGACATCAGCATGGCTGTGATAGCCAGTTGGCATTAGAGCCCCAGGACAAGAGGTGGAAAGATTAAAAGGAAATTGTCAGGAGTAGAGGCCATTTGAGGTCTTCCAGCCCTGCTGCATCCGACTTTTTCCAGAGACAGACAGCAGTATCTATTGATTGATGGAGCACAATGGACATGCGTGGGCAGGGAAGCGTCTGCATTTACCTGTTTATATTTGCCTCAAAATTTCTGATTATGAAATCAATGCAAGCTTGTAACAATGCAAATGGTAAAAAATAAAAGAAATGAAATGAAACGTTCTGTATAATCACATGCTCCAGAAATAGTCACATTTCATGTAGACTTCCTTGAGTTTTTATACATACATAGTATATATGCACACACATATACACATATATATGTGTATATATACGTAATTTTTACAACTTGCCTTTCTCCCCAGCTATCCTGGACATTTTTCTATGATTGTCTACACAGTTCTATGCCCTTCTTTTAAACAAGACTCTCAGCATGGTGGAAAGAACTCTGAGAGGTCAAAGGGGACTTCTATTCCTGGCTTGTGAGTAACTGGTTGTGTGAAGTGTGGCGAGTCACTTTACATTTTTGAGCCTTTGTCTCCTCATGGACCCAATGTTGCCCCCTAAAGGAAGATCCTGAAGAATCTTCCTCTAGGATACATGCATCATTGTAATTTTTCTGTGAGGGGAGCATGGGGCAGGCAGTACCCCATTTCACAGGTGGATAAATGGAAATGCAGGGAGGATGCTTGCCCCTCCCAGAGCCCAGGTGACACCCATGGGCCAGCAGGGCTGAGACTTTCCACCTTGGGCTTTTAGGCAAGCCTCCCTTCCCCAGCACCAGACCATTACCTCCCCTCTCTCAAAATATAAGTTGCAACGATCACTTTTGAACAGGCTAAGCTGTGCCAACCACAGATTGATTTTGCAGGTTACTGCCAAAAGGGATACTCAAATAATCGTTAAACCACAGGGGATGGTCATTCATCCCTATAAGAACTAAAAATAAACCCACTGGGTTTTCTCTGTTCCATTCCCCAACAGAAACTCAAAACTCACCAATGATACATCTGCTCAGAAATGCTTTCCCTTATGAAAAACAAGTGTTTGGAAATTATAGCTATTTTTCATTCCCCATTAAGACGCAGATACCATTATAAGAATTTTATTCTCTAATGACTGAGAAGACGGCTATCATTTCAGGGTGAGAAGGCGTCTGAAGCTGGGGATAGCCAGGACTGTGTCGCTGAGCAGGGCTGGAGTATCCTGTACTCCCGCTCCAGGCTCTTGCTGTCCTGTCCACCCGAGTCCAGGGTCCCTGTCCCTGGGCACCCTGAGCATCTGGCGGTGTTCCTTGTGTTCTGCCAGGCTCCACTCAGATCCCTCCTGATCCCTCGAGCCTTTAAGCCCTGCTCCTCCCAGCTTCTTCCGGAGCTCCCGGGTTCACCCAAGGTCCTGGCCATCCCCCTCCTGTTACAGCACCTCAGAGACGCCCAAGCTGGATGTCACAGTGTTATTTTTGGCCTTTTCCATCCCCATCATTGCTGCGGGCAGGGTGTCCCCATGGGCCTTACCCACTGATGAGTTCTCATTTGCTCTCAGTCCCCACGTTCTGCTGCCTCTTGGATAGGGCGGGTCCCTGCTCTCTGCGTCAATCCCACTTCTCACTTCAACCCTGGTCTTACCACGAATTGTTCCATGTACACCGTCCTAGTCCCTAATCACACCAGACAAACCCTGTCCCTGTCCTTCCTTCAGTAAAGCCTCTGCAGTGCAGCTCTGATCACACTCCTTCCCTCTTGAAAACACTGCAGTAGAGCCATGCCCATTTGCTCCTTGTGGGTGCTGAGACGCAGAGATGAATAGCACCTCCATCCTTCTCCATGGAGGCCCAGCGTCTAACCTACAGGGTGGGAATGCCCTTGCCTCAGCCGTGTCATTGCTGTGGAATAGGTCCAGGATGGAGGCAGCCAGGGCTGCTGAGGGAACTCCAAACCCAGGCTGGGGGTCAGCAGAGGCTCAGCGGCTGGGATATCAGACCAAAGCAAGGCCTGAAGGAGGAATGGGATTCAGCCAGGTGGCAGAGTGGCTCGTGGTCCCCACAGTCTGTTCTGAGGTTCTCCCAACCCCTCTTCCCCTCTAGCAGCATTCTGCCACTGTTCCATAGCCAGAGGGACATTGTCTCTGCCTACATGGTAAAGCTCCCACTGCTTAGAAATCCTTGTTCCGTGGTGGCCACTTCATTTCTACTCCCTCCTTTCAGATCTAACCCCTCTTATGCAAGCCATAATCAACCCTTGCTTCCTCTCTCCCTCATTCATTTATTCATTTTATAGTGACTTGGCATGTTTTTACAGGCTGCAGCTTTGTCAGGTACTGATCTACAGCTGAACGGATACATGGGGGGAAAATTCCTTAGTCCCTACCCTAAGGAATCCATAATCCATTATTCTAATCAGCCAATTCCCACACATGAATGTTGTCATTTATATGGCACATGGCTGGGCATGGAGGCTCACACCTCTCCTAGAGCTTTGGGAGGCCAAGGTGGGAGGATGACTAGAGGCCAGGAGTTTGAGACCAGCCTGGGAAATATAATGAGATTCATTGTCTCTACAAAAAAATCAAAAAGTTAGCTGGGCATGGTGTTGCATGCTTGTTGTCCCAACTACTGGGAAGTCTGAGGCAGGAGGGTGGCTTGAGCCCAGGAGTTCAAGGCTACAGTGAGCTATGATCATGCCACTACATTCCAGCCTGGGTGACAGAGAAAGACCTTGTCTCTAAAAGTAAATAAATAAATAAAAATCTTAAAAATCCTAAATATATCTATGGCATGTAACAAGTTAGTTTATATCATCCACCTGATTCTCATTCATTAGTTAGCTTCTGCTTTCTCCTCCTTCTCTTCTCTTCCTCCCCGTTTACATTCTTCTTAATTCCTGTTCTAATTGATGTCTTTACCGCCATATGTTACTGATTTTCTTTATTTGCATATTCTTTCTCTAACTCAATGGGAAGCACCTATTGGCCAGGAACCTCTTCTTTTATTGTATTCCCCATGATGCCTAGCAAAGTGCCCGGTACATATTTATCCTAGAACATTTTGGGGCCCCTGCGGTGTGCCAGGCATTCACAATTAATGTTCTTGGCCTCTAGCATCCCCAGCTAAGCCTCTAGGGTCCCCCAGCTAACTAGGAAATGGATCTCATGTGCGGAGAGGGTGCTTGGAGACAACACTCACCGTGCAGTGCCCTGGCGTGGACAGCATTGATTGTTATAAGTGCGTGAGCAAAGAGACGTCAGTCGTCACAGTAGTGCGCAGCCTTGGTGTGCGGCTCTCTCACTTCCTCCCCTGTGCTGCCTCTGTGTCTTCATCACCAGCTATTCATGGAGAAAAGTCTGTTTCCTCCTCCAGGCTCATTCTCTCATCATCAATGCACCCTGGCATTTCTGTTGTTCAAAGCTGGACTCACTGGTGCAAGTCACCATCTAATTCAATAAATTCCTTTTATTACTAAGCCAGAGCTGCAGTAATTTATCTCAGGCTCTCAAATCATTTTGACTCTCACATATACTTAAATTATAAACCATGTCAGGAAAATATCTCATTTTCCATAAGTAGTAATAGTCAGGTTTAAAGGTTCCAGGATAATATCTTATAGAGAAAAGGTTGTTGAACTGTGTCATTTCCTCCCTACGCCTGAAATAAGTAACACAAATATAATAGGTTTTTTATTTTCCAGCGATGTTGGAAAACATTTTCAATGGGAACTGTTTCCTCTTCCTTTCAAAGCAGAACTTTAAATTCCATAGAATTTAGGAAACATTTTAAAATTCCACCTTGTTTTGGTTGAGGGTTGCAGATGAGTTGATGTTTAAATTTAATTGAAACAGAAATACCAAATCAAATTTCTTCTGGATTCTTTCCTTTCTCACCAAAATTTTAATGAGCCTTACATGTGGAAACTTGAGAGTGGATACATTAATAATAATTTCAACCACAGTCACATTTGTAGACAAGTTACCAATGCCATGGGTTATGAGAAATATTTGTTATGTATAAAGATAAATAGATGAATAGATAGATAGATAAATCAAGTTTAAATAGAACCAGAGACCTAATAGTTACCAGAATATTTTGGCAATTTCCTTCCCATATGTCTTTTTCTGGTAATAAAATATTTATAAAATCAACTTCAGGACATTTTCAAACATAGCAAAGGTAGGACTGATGATAGCTACAACTTATACGTTTTACACTTCTTACCTTGAGCAGAAAATGGAATTTTAAAGAAGTAGAGTTGCTATAAGAGAAACATCTGTTTCTCTATTTATAAAGCAATCGGAAAAAAACTATAAAATTCAGTGGGTGTTACTCAAAAAATAACCTTCTTCAAGAAAACGTTTCAGTTTATCAATTTTATTTCATTACTAACAGGATCATTTCAACTGTGGAATATTAAGATTAATTTCCCATTATCACCATTAATCAGAATATGGAGTCCCACATGCTGATGATTTTGACAAATTTATGTGGCTAAGAAAATGAAAATCATATTTGTTTGCAACCAAATTATAGGTTATTACTGCCTTCATAACATACGAGTTGAATTTTACTTCTTTTCAAAACACTGAAATGCAAGAGCTGTATTTTCTCTGTTACCTTGGATCATAATTGTCAGCAGGATATTTCATATTGCTTTGTAACACATCGGTATCATTGAATGCAGTTGATAGCACGAAGTGAGGTTAATTGGATTGATAACATGGCAATATCCAAATGGCTGAATATTTTAGCATTACATTTACTGGAAATTTGATAGCATTCATTTCCAACCTCATTTCTGATTAGAAGATATCAATCCCAAAGTTTTACAGCATAACCTTGTAAATCTGACCTCTTTCCTCAAGTGTTTGACTAGTCACCTTGGCACTGACCAGTGACTAATTCAGATGGAATAGCAGAGCCAATCTCATTTTGTTTTACGAGGATGGAGGAGGGAGAGGATTTTCCACAGGGCAGCACTGGTTGATTTGTTTTTCCATCGCTTTTCAGAAGCTCCATTCTTTCAATGCCCAGGGAAAGGGAAGGTTTATTTCTGTGCTGACAAAACAGCTCATGTGCAATGGGGCCGTGTGCTTCAGGTGCCCACTGGGCACGGCTGCTATCTGAAAACCGGCAACCTGCTACAGCCAGGTGTCTGCTTATCCAGTTTGTGGTTTTGGTGCATGCACTAAAACCCTGACCAGGGATGGCTTGCAATGAGAATCTGGTCTTGAAGCCCCAGAGCTAAATCCAGATTTCCCACCACCAGGGCTGGCCAGCACTCTGGCCAGCAAGACCTTCTCATGCTCATCCACCAAAACTCACCAGCCCTCACTACATGCCAGGTCTGAGGCGCAGTGGCCAGGAGTGGGTGCATTAACTGGCCGGTCACCCGGCTGACATTTACAGAAGGGCTCCTAGGCTCTAAGTTCTGAGAATGCACAAATGAACAAGATTCAGATCTACCCTTCTTGGAGTATAGAGTTGGAATCTCTCTGACCCGAAGTTCAGATTACACAGTTCCGCTTGTCATGGATGCCACTTTAGGATGCTGTTCTGGGGTGCATGGTGTCCTAGAGAGAAGGATCAAGTGGGAACAGCTAAAGAAACTTTTACAAAGAGGCAGAAATAACCTGCTGTGGAGTAGCTAATGCAGCGCCCAGGCTCCAACACCTTCCTGGTGCTGGACCCGAGGGATAACAGAAGTCAGCAATACTGGACCCCAAGCCACAGGGTGACTGATGTAATTCAATGATGACTGTGTACCTAAGGTACATTTCTCATTTAATCTTCAATACAATTTTGTAAGGTGATACTATAATCCCACTTTACAGATAAGAAACCGATTCAATAACTTTCCTAAAATCTCTCACCTACTAAATATGAGAATCAAGATTTGATCCCTAAGTTATAAGTCTTATTTTTTCCACTGAGCCAGGTTGCCTTCCTGAGAGGACACAATAGGCTCCTAGCAAGCACTGAGTATTTCTGCTCAAGTTTCTGAGCAATTGGATGACTCCTGAGAGCCCCCATCTTTAATGCTCTAATTCAGTGGATCCCCCCCATCTGGAGTTTCCCCAAGCCAGCCAGGCTGGACCGCCCTGGTATTTGCAGTTGGCTCTTTTCTGTCCCATATGGATGGGTGTGCTTGGGTTGCTGGACCATCTGCTCTTCCAGCCACTGCCAATCCAGGATTTCTCTCCAACTCCCTCTAGCCACCCTGGCAGTTTCTACAACTTCTTCCCCTCTGTCTCCTAATCCAATGGCTTTCTTCATTCAGTCTTCCCCCTGAAGGCTGCTGGTTCCCTCCCAGATCGTCTACTTGTCTGGCTTCTAAAGATGATTCTTGTCAGTCCAACCTTTTAAGGCCACTGACATGTTGTGTTTTGGAGGCAAAGGATCTAAAAATTATGGTTCTGCTACTTAACAACTGAGCAACCTTGGGCAAGTGGCTTTATCTCCTCTATAGAAGGGACATCATAATGACCCTCTCATAGGCTGGTTGCAAGGACTCTGGGCTTCCTTTTGCAAAGAACACAGAATAACACTTGATACAAAGACTACCACATTGCACTGTATCAGGCTAGAATGAGAAGAGTTCCCTTCATGGTGATGAAGGGTTGTGCAGTGCACAACCTGTACAACTGTATATAGCAACCTTGCCTGAGATACAGTCAATAATCAGCAAATCATTTCATTTCCTTTCTGCTAGTAGCTGTTTTGGGTCACAAATTGCAATAAGCCTTTAAAGTATCCCATGTGGGGTCCAGAGAGTAGCTAGAGTCAATGGCACATGGTTAAAGTGAAGGTTTGAAGGAATGTAGCTGCACTATTCTGCTCATCCATGTGAATGTTTAAGAAAAACTGTCATGTGGAAAAGCAGGGAGCTAGGAGTTCTGTTGATATCTTCTGGAAGTCCGCTGCTCTGTCCAGCATGAGGAATGGTGGGGGTCACTGACTCATTCCACCCTTCCTTTAGCCCAAGGGAAACCCCTTCACAACGGTGCAGCCACAGCACTCCTAGGTGCTCTGCTCTCCTGCTATCTGACAACCTAGCTGTTGAAATCCGACAGCAAACTTCCACACAGTACGCTTTTGCCAAAAAGTCTTGTATGTTGATAAACAATTATACAGGCCGGGCGCAGTGGCTCAAGCCTGTAATCCCAGCACTTTGGGAGGCCGAGGCAGGCGGATCACGAGGTCAGGAGATCGAGACCATCCTGACTAACATGGTGAAACCCCGTCTCTACTAAAAAATACAAAAAACTAGCTGGGCGAGGTGGCGGGCGCCTGTAGTCCCAGCTACTCGGGAGGCTGAGGCAGGAGAATGGCGTAAACCCGGGAGGCAGAGCTTGCAGTGAGCTGAGATCCGGCCACTGCACTCCAGCCTGGACGACAGAGCGAGACTCTGTCTTAAAAAAAAAAAAAAAATTATACAATAAATATATATTTCCCAATAAGTCCCTCTGGGTTCACTGCAACACCAGAGAAGATACTATGCAAGTGGCAAGGTCTCCAAAAAAGGGAATAATCTGAGCTATTTTCCAACCCAAGCTCTATAAATTCCCAATTTAGCATTATTCTTTCCCTAACCCATTAACTGATAATAAATATCCTTCTGATCTCCTGACCTAGACACGGTTCTTCCGATTAGTGTCCTGTTTTTACCCTTCTCTTCCTAGCCAAATTCCTTAGCTGTGTGATCTATAACTATTCCTTCCTTTTTATCTGCTTCCTATACATTAAACTCTAAAGCTTCTAGCTCTTTCTCTTGAAATGCTTGCTTATCTTGTTTTATAGGCTCTTCCTTTTTTGAGCATCTCTCCAGACTCCCTGAGGTTTGGTTTTGTTTTGTCTTGTTTTTCCTTTGAGGTCACCAATGACTTCTTCCTGGTCAAATGCTGGTCTTGCTAGGCTCCAAATAAATCCAAATGGGGAAAATCTTTTCACGAGTAGTTCCAGAACAACTGGAAGTCAACACAGTAAAAAATAAACATTAACCCCTCCTTCACAATTTTAACTTTTATACCGAAAAAGTAATCAGACCAGGACATAAAGTCTAAATCTATAAATTTCTAGGAGGAAACACAGAAGAGAATCTTTGTCACCTTAAAATAAGCAAAGATTTCTTAGACAGGAAACAAAAAACGTTACTATCAAAGAAAAAGATTAACAAATTGGACTTCATCAAAATTGTAAGCTTCTTCTGAACAAGAAAACATAATGATGAACATGAAATGCAAGTCAGAAACTGTCAGAAAATATTTCCAATAAATATATCTGACAAAGAACTCATATTTAGAATACATAACTCTTTAAAAATTTTGATTTCAATAGCGTTAGGGGTACAAGTGGTTTTTGGTTACATGGGTGAATTGTCTAGCAGTGAAGCTTGGGGTTTTAGTGCACCTTCACCAGGATAGCATATCTTGCAATCAATATGTAGTTTTTCATTCCTCATCCCCTGCCAACTCTTCCCTTTTCTGAGTTTCAGATGTCCATTATACCAATCTGCATGTCTTTTCATACGCATAGCTTAGCTCTCACTTATCAGTGAGAACATGCAGTCTTTTGTTTTCCATTCCTGAGTTGCTTCACTTAGAATAATGGCCTCCAGCTCCATCCAAGTTGCTGCAAATGACATTATTTCATTCTTTTTATGGCTGTGTAGTATTCCATGAATATATGTATATATATGAGTGTGTGTGTTTATATATCACATTTTCTTTATCCATTCATCATTTGAGGGGCACTCAGGTTGATTGTGTGTCTAAAATACATGTAGAACCCTTACAACCTAATAGTCAAGAGCAAAAACAGCAATAAACATGGCCAAAAAAACCTTTAACAGACAGAGAAACAGCAAATAAAGACATGAAAAAGTGTTCAATATTGCCGTCAGCCATTAGAGAAAGGAAAATTTAAAAGACTGACAATACCAAAGTTGGCGAGAGGTAGAACAATTGTAACTCATACATTGCTGACAGGAATGTAAAAATGGTGCAACCACTTTTGACAACTCTCTGCCAGGTTTTCATAACACTAAACATATAACAATATTATTCCCAGCAATTCTGCTCCTTGGTATTGCCACAAAAAAAAAATAAAAGTATATATCAAATAAAGACTTGTACAAGAATGCTTGTGACTGCTTTACTAACAGTACCCAAAACTGGGTGGAAAAAACATGAATGGAAACAAATGATGATTAAAAGGAGGATGAATTTTACAAGTGCAGTACAGCGGTACAATGGAACACTACTCAGAATGAAAAGGAATAGTACATGTAATGACAAAGATGATCCTCAACAACACGCTTAATGTAAGGAGGCAGACGAATCAGAGAGGATCTGCTATGTGATTCCATTCACGACGTGGCCAAAACACGCCAAACTAAGCTGTGCTGATAGAAATCAGAACAATGGTGTCCTCTGAGGTGGTGTAGGAGTGGGGTGCAGGGACTGACTACTTAGAAGCACAAGAGAACTTTCTGGAGTGATGGAAGTGTTCTATATATTGGTAAGAAAGTGGGTTGCATTTGAGTGTGTGCATCTGTCGAAACGCTTTGAGCCATCCCCTTAAGATCTATGAATTTCACTGAAAATTATAATTCAATAAAAGTGATTTTCCTAAAAAGCAAAACTTCCTCTCCCAGACATTCTAACCCTGTAACCTTGACTTTGTGAACTCCTCTTTCTGCTCCCAACCCCTCATTCCATGGGCTGCCAAAGGGCTGGCCCTCATTCCTTTCTTCCTTCCCCTTTGCATTCTCTCATTTACTCATTCATTCCCAGCATATCCACTCTTAAGATACAGTACAACTAGATATATAAATTCAAGACTGATTTCCCAGCAAGGTTGGAGAACATTTCTTCCGTAGCCTGGGACCTGGGAGAACATGTCCCACTTGTTCACATACCCCTGACCCTGCTGCTCAACTCACTGTCTCACATCTCCCCCCGAAACCAAGGGTAACCAAATTGCTTATCTGGAGATGTCATGAGACCCGCAAATATCAGAGCCAGCCTGGCACATGGTGCCATCTGAACCCCCTGCCATGATGCCATCCTTGCTTTCTGCAAATAGGCGGCCTTCTTTGGTTTGAATCCTGCCACATTCAGAGTCTGACTTCACTGGAGAGTGATGACAGCGAATTCTGGTTTCCCAGTGGCGTCTAAGTGCATTGCTGATGTTTAATTAATATTAATAAATAATAACAACTGTGTGTGAGGAAGCGACTCAAGCCCCCGGCACAGTGAGACCAGAAAAACTGAACAACATATTCTGATGTGTTCTACGGCTGTTAATTAAGATTTGAAAGCTAACTAGCTCTATAAAAAGTATGATTTTATATGCAGGCCTAGAAATGCCTAAAATTATTTACTTTTACTGGGTTCTCTATGTTTGATCTTATTTTATTTGTGTTTCGAAGAGGAACCCTAACTCAGGCAGCCATAATGGAAAGTCATTAGAAACAACAACTAAAACACACACAGCTGTTATTTCCTTAGCTAAACTTTATTACTCAGCTGACTACTCTAGAAATACGCAAAAGGATAAAGGGTTATAAAGATTATGACAAGGGGTCTGGCTGAAACATTTTTTAAAAGAATTATCCAGACCAAACACTTTTATTGTTCCAGCTCTTTGTACCAAAAACAGTGAATGGCTTGTTCTAGAAATATTTTGTCTGTTTTCTGAAGATTTTCCTACATGACTTTAAAGTTGTATTTAGTTATCATTACTGCTTTTATGCCTACTATTAAAGAAATGCCTAATACTTGGATATCTTTTAATAACACAGATTTTGTTTTATAGAATTGAAATCAATGATCCACTGGGGAAGTGTTTCTCCAGGTAAAAGGATGCTAACTTCTGGACTAGATAAATTACCCGTTGAGTTTAGCAGTAGAAAAAAATACTGCCTTTAGCAAGAGATGGTGGAGAGGAGAAACAAAGACCAAGGAAGGTCTCATAGCGACAGTGTATTCGAATTGGACCTGGAAGGTTGATGAGGTCTGGTTATGTGGATGTTGAAGGCATGAGCTTGCACACTACAGCAGAGCATAGGACCCGCGAAGGGCTTCTAATTGTCCACCATTCTTCTAAATGGCCTGCCCCTACTTTCTCCTTTGCTGCTTCTCCTCTTATCCCTTTCTACTTGTCTATGATGCTTAATTTATTCTAGCCTTCCCTTCAGTTCTTTGACATGAAATTTTTGACCATCTTTATGGAATCCTCTTCTCCCAGGTCTTGATATGGCTGTCTCCTCTTCATTCAGGTCATCATTCTGCCTTCCCTGGCCACCCTAGCAGACTCTGTCTGGGCACCCTTGTTCTTTTGCCTTATGAAGTGTCCTCTACAGCACACATCACTGACTAAAAACAATCTTAGCTATTTTATTTCACATTCCTCATGGAGTCCTCAGCTCCATGAGGACTGAGCATTGTCTGCCTGTTCATATCTCTATCTTCAATACCTAGAACAACCTTTGTTGTAGAGTAAGTGTTCATTGATTGAATGAATTAGTGAAAGGAGAAAAAGGCAAGGACTAATGAGGATTGGGGTAGTTTGCTTTGCATACAATTTAGTCTGGATACAAAAAAGGCTTGACAGCTGAGGTTGGAAAGTTAGATTGACACCTGATTTTGGCCACATTTTAAATGTGGATGAGTGAGCTTGGAAGCAAGGTTCAGCTGGCAGATTGAGTGTGGCACATGAAACATACATGAAACACATAGGCAGGAGCCTAGGCAAAGCATATAACAGCGAACCCATGCATGCTTTTGACTGCAGTAGCAACGTGATCAGAGCCATGCTTAAGGAAGATTAAAGTAAAGATAGTGTGTAGGATGGATCTGTGGGAGGAATAAGAGGAAGTGAGACTAATGGTAATAATAATGACAACGGAAACCACAATTTACTGAGGGATCATTGGATGCCAAGCCCATTTCTAGGCATGTTCATTATGCTATGTCACCTGTCCTTGCAGCAAGTTCATGGGGGAGCTAATAGAGTTCCCATTCCACAGAAAAGAAAATTGAAGCACTAAGAGGCTAAGTAACTTGGTCATAGTCACACCACTAGAACAAGAAAACTGGGAGAAATCTGGGAAGAGTCTCGTTTGAAAGGTAGTATGGCTTTTTGAGTGGAGACTCAAGGTGGCCGAATAGGAACAGCTCCAGTCTCCAACTCCCAGCGTGAGCGACACAGAAGACAGGTGATTTCTGCATTTTCAACTGAGGTACTGGGTTCATCTCACTAGGGAGTGCCGGACAATCAGTGCTGGTCAGCTGCTACAGCCTGACCAGCGAGAGCTGAAGCAGGGCGAGGCATCGCCTCACCTGGGAAGCTCAAGGGGAAGGGAATCCCTTTTCCTAGTCAGGGGAACTGAGACACACAACACCTGGAAAATTGGGTAACTCCCACCCCAATGCTGCGCTTTAAGCAAACCAGGAGATTATATCCCACACCTGGCCGGGAGGGTCCCACGCCCACGGAGCCTCCCTTATTGCTAGCACAGCAGTCAGCGATCTAACCACAAGGCAGCAGTAAGGCTGGGGGAGGGGCGCCCGCCATTGCTGAGGCTTAAGTAGGTAAACAAAGCTGCTGGGAAGCTCGAACTGGGTGGAGCTCACAGCAGCTCAAGGAAGCCTGCCTGTCTCTGTAGACTCCACCTCTGGGGACAGGGCACAGCTAAACAACAACAACAACAACAACAAAAAGCAACAGAAACCTCTGCAGATGCAAACGACTCTGTCTGACAGCTTTGAAGAGAGCAGTGGATCTCCCAACACGGAGGTTGAGATCTGAGAACGGACAGACTGCCTGCTCAAGTGGGTCCCTGACCCCTGAGTAGCCTAACTGGGAGACATCCCCCACTAGGGGCAGTCTGACACCCCACACCTCACAGGGTGGAGTACACCCCTGAGAGGAAGCTTCCAAAGTAAGAATCAGACAGGTACACTCGCTGTTCAGCAATATTCTATCTTCTGCAACCTCTGCTGCTGATACCCAGGCAAACAGGGTCTGGAGTGGACCTCAAGCAATCTCCAACAGACCTACAGCTGAGGGTCCTGACTGTTAGAAGGAAAACTATCAAACAGGAAGGACACCTATACCAAAACCCCATCAGTACGTCACCATCATCAAAGACCAGAGACAGATAAAACCACAAAGATGGGGAAAAAGCAGGGCAGAAAAGCTGGAAATTCAAAAAATAAGAGCGCATCTCCCCCTGCAAAGGAGCGCAGCCCATCGCCAGCAACGGATCAAAGCTGGTCAGAGAATGACTTTGACGAGATGAGAGAAGAAGGCTTCAGTCCATCAAACTTCTCAGAGCTAAAGGAGGAATTACATATCCAGCGCAAAGAAAGGTAGTATGATATTCGTTAGTGCTTTCCACCAGATATTTCTGGCTGCCATCTTTCCAGGCATCCTCCAAATAGGCTTAGCCATATGACTTGTGATGCCCAGTGGGATGTCAGTGAGAGTCATAGGTGTCCCTTCTAGATGGAAGCTTGGAGAACCAGTGTGCAATTCACCTGAGGTTTCCTTTCTTCTGCCACAGACACCAATAACATCCCGTGTGGCTGTTCTGGAGCCAAGGTCCTGGAGTATTTCATGCAAAGTAAAGACCTGTGACAGACCTATGGTATGGGTTGCTTTAAACCATGGAGGTTTGACTGTTGTTGGTTCTTTTTTAAATACACCATGATCTAGCCCACCTTGCTTTATCCAAGGAGAATCCCCACAGTGCTCTGTAGACAAGGGTAGAGTCTCTGTAACTGCCCTGAAAGAACAGCACCACAAAAGTGTTTACATGCTCATAGAAACATTCTGGAAATTTTGCCACATGCTTTTATTTCTGCACCTTTACATGCCACCCTTCTTTCTGGAGCTTAAGCATAGAAGGTTGAATAAACCTCACTGCTTGATCATTATAATTCTCCTTGGTATTATCAAGACTGACCAATGCAAGGTTCTTAATTATTTTTCTCCTTCATCTTGATCCCAGAATACATTTATCCTTAAAGATGCATGTGGCCCTGTAAAATATTTTTGTGAGTACATGTTTTTAATTTAGATAATCGGTATTGTACTGTAATTCTTGTTGTATTTCTTAAGTCATTTTATTATGGTTTTTGCTCCACATGGGTCTCTCCATGTGGCTGTTGGCACATTTGGCATGTTGCTTCTCATGGCTTCATTGTATCCCATGCTGGGTCATCTGCCACCTGTCACCTGGCCATGGCCCTAATGATGAGCACAAGATTGTCATCCTCTCTCCTTTCCTACACAATGCCAGAATGCAATCCAACACATACACCCCTTACAAAATTTTGCAAGAATTGCTCTGATATATGTAGGCATAAGCGAAGTCATTGGGTCATAAGTATGGGCATACTTAATTCTGCTAAATGCTACCAGATTGCCACATATTTCAAAATGACTGTACAAAGTGGTACCAAGAACACCAGCTCCCTCCATGATAATCAGTGCCTGATTTTATCCACAATTGTAAAGTAATTGTGCCCTATTCTTTGCCTGTCACTTCCTTGGAGATAGCCCTGATGAGGAGCCTGTGAGCTGACTTTGTGCAGTGCTGACCTGCCCTGATGTCATGTCTTGGGCACAAGGCCTCTGCAATGCACGTCTCCCGGACTGGTAGGCTCAGCCCAGCTGGTGTCTCTGCACTGTAGAAGAGTCGCCCAGGGTTAAGAACTGTGCTGCTTGTTATTGAAGTGCAGTGCCTGGTCTGGAGTATAGTAGGCCCTCAGGAATATTTATGGCTTTGATGAATTTATCACAAGAGATTTAGTAATTTACCATTTCAGGACCCTACTAAATTGTACAATGTGGCTTGAGAGACAGGATGGAATTTCCCCAGATGCCTAAGTCCCTGGGTGACTTCTGCAATGGGAAGCTATACATTTGAATTATTCCAAGGACACTCTGCCTGGTCAGGGGCTCTCTACCCAAAGCATGTGTCCCAAGCCTGCATTTATGTGATCATGTCTGATTTTGATGGTGAGAGTCACTCACTTCCCATTTTCTTCTCTCCTCCTTTTCTCAAGAGAATTTGAATCATAATCCCTCCTTTACTTTACAAATGAGAAGTGAGCACTTTTAGAAGCTTAGATTATGAAACAAACTGCAGCAGCAAAATCCACAAAACCAATCTGAGAGGAACAAGATATCAGGCTCTGGGCTCCCCGGGGGATGAGCCACCAGTAGTGTGAGTGGTCAGCCAGGCCTACCCACTCTCCTCTGGGAGAAGGAGAAGCATTTATATGGCTCACCACAATTAAATGTGAAGACGCATATTTCCCCAGCTTAAAAATAATTAGTGCCAATGCCAGGTAAATATTCTAGGAGGCTAATTAGTGCTGCAGCTGGCTTCCTCCCCACCTCTTCTGTGCTCTGTCCTGCAGAGCTACTGGGTTATGTGCCCAGGTCCGCTGGGTTCACCAGCCTCCTCTTGGCATTTTCTTCTGTATTTGTCGGTGTCACCAGAATGATGCATCAATTAAAAAAAAAAAAAGCAAATCTTTTTGTGAGTGCCGTAAAGCCTTGATTGAGAGAAATGTGTGGGCAATGGAATATTTTGATTAATTCCATGTTCTAGGTAACTGAGAGTTAAGTAACAGATCCTTTCCACTTCAATCCTTGTGATTGAAAATATTTTCAAAATGTACTGCTCCATTCTCCTATCTTCATAAGCACAGAGGGGTGAATGCAGTGAAATCTTCCTTTGATGTTGGAAGTTCAGCAGTAATTCTCGACCATCATTTCTGACTGTCGATTATCAGATTATTCACGTAGATTTAGTAGACATAGAAGCTGGGCTAGGTATGAATAAAACCCTCATAGACTCTAGGATTAAGATTTAGAAATAGATCTTTCCATTTCCTTTTATAATTTGCCATCGATGGTATGAAGAGGGGTCTGGTTAATTGATGGTCTTGATTAGTTGGATCCTAGGTGTTAAAGTTGTGGTTTTCATGTGGTCCCTTAGTGAACAGCTGTTTGTTTTACTTTCTGATTTGCTAGGATTGTTTTTCAGGTTATTGTGCCTATAGAGTCATGTTCTTCTATAGACAAGATGACCTCACACAAATAATGAATATTCTCCAAACAGTGTTCGATATAATTTTTGTTCAATATAAATTTGGGTCACATTATACACGTAGGAGAAACATTGGCTATTTAAACACTCATGATTTTTTTTTAACTCCAGTAACCTTAATTTATCAAAACGTATAACAAAAACTTCTGTTTTGGAGATAGTGTAGTATAATAGACTGGGTTTTGGCTTTGGAGTTAGACAGAGCTGAGTGAAATTGCACCTCTGCCACTGTTGTGTGGCCATGAGTAAATTAGTTAACCTCTCTAAACCTTGGCTTCCCCATCTGAAAAGGAAAATAAAAATCCCTCCCTTATGGGGCCAGAGTGGAGATTAAATCAGAGTATGTGTAAGTGCCTAGTAGTGTGTCTAGCACTTGATGAAGAAGAGTCAGGTCTTCCCCCATGACTTAAAAATAAATTGTATCATGTATTGTATTGACTAAAACCAAACACTCTCTATTTGTTTCAGAATTGTGACAGTGGCTGCTCAGGCCATCCCTGCTGCAGACTCCATTTTAGGGAGCAGTCTCTACTAACCCACCTGGATTAGCACCATTGGTTTAGAAGATGTGTGGCCTTCCCAAGATACCTGCTCACACCCCTCACCTGATTCTTTTCAACAACCTTGCAGACTGCTGTTCCAGAACCACCAACATGTGAGTTTTCAAGGCATTTTTACCCAAATGTCATCTCACTGTTTTTATAAGTTATCATCCACAGTGGCAAAACCAATTTCAGTGTGATGTTAGAAACTGAAATTTGTGTTCACGTACATTAGAAAAAATAAGCAATGTAAATGACGACATTTTTCTTGCAGGTATTTGAGACAAGCCCTTTTATTACAGGGCTTATATTTATATCTGACTGCAGAGAGAAATGAGACCAAATCTTGTTTGATAAACGGGCTTGAAATTGGTAGCCTCATACAAGTGCACAGGTCTTCACGCCTCAGCCCCTGCCCTGCAACAGCAAGTTTAAATGGAAGATAAAAAGGTTCTCTGAGGCTCCTCCTGCCTCTCACCTTGGCCATCACCCAAAGCTAAGAGCACAGACACTGAATCCTAGTGAGGAGGGTTATTAACGGTGAGAAGAGAACATTACTTAACTTTCTTGATCTCTAAAAAGAAAATAAAATTACCTGTTTTGCAGGGTTGTGACATTTAAAGTAAATGTTTGCTTAATAAGCATATAGGAGGCCATTGAGAAATGGCAAGCATTTTCTGCAGGCACAGGGAGTAGACATAGGAAACAGACAATCAGTTGACCTTTAAAAACCTGTGCTTGAATTTGAGCGAATGTGGAGCAACTGGAATTCTCGTGCACTGCTGGTGGGGTGTAAAATGGGATTGGCATTTTGGAAAACTCTTTGGCAGTTTCTAACAAAGTTGACTCTGCTCTTACTCTCTGATCCAGCAATAGTACTCCTAGACATTTACCCAAGAGAAATGAGTGTGTATGTCCTCAAAAAAGACATGTGCAAGAATATTCATGTGTGCTTTATTTATAATAGCTAAAAATTAAAACCAGACCAAATGTCCATCGACTGGTGAATGGATAGACAAATTATGCTATATCCACACATATCCACACAAAGGAATATGACTCAGCTATAAAGAAGAAGGAACGACTGAAACTTGCAGCAACGTGAGTGAATCTCAAAAACATTATGTCAAACAACAGGAGCCAGAAACAAAAGCATTCATACTATATAACCCCAACGTTCAAGACCATCGGTGCTACATGGCAAAACAGTGGTTCTGGGAGGATGGAGAGGAGGCATTGAGAGGAAAGGGGGCTGAAAGAAGTTTCTGGGGTGATGGGTATATCCTAAACATTGATCTGGGTGATGCTGCACAGAGAGCTACAAACTCATCAAGCTGTCAGTTGGTAAGTCAACTTCATGCTTGTCAATTACACCTTAAACACAGACTTAAGATTCCCTTTGTAGTCTTCATTCGAAGTTAAGCATTTCATGTCTCTCTGATATCAGATATATCCAGAAATTCAGCAGCTGTGATGGTATTTCTGTCCTGTCCCAGCAGGATGCTAGGCACTGTGATGGGACACACAAGGAATACAATAGTGTCACTTTCTTCTGGATTTTCCGATGTGATTACACAAAGTTTCTGACTTTCTGACTTGATGCTGAGAAAGAGATTAGAGGATATATATTTGCAGGTGTATGTTTTGTTCCAGCTGGTGTTTTGCCTAAGAACATGGGGAATCTGACATATATAAATCAGGGGAGCAGGAGCCAGAGACTCACCAGAGGGGACTTTTCTTCGTAAGGCAGTCCAATTGCAGACCCACTCCACCGGGGATGGCTGGGAATCCTCACATCATGGATCCTCCATCTGGGACTTGGATGGTTTTCCTAACACACCATTTCACTTTTTCTTCTGGCTTCAGAGAGTTTTAAAACATACTCATGAATTACTTACTTTTGTGGAACCTATTAAATTCAAAGTTTTTTCTCTTAGTAGAACCAGTAGATTAAAATTTGAGTCATTTCATGGTCTACAAAGACAGTGAAATGTTTACTTGAGTCAGCAAGACATGCTATTGTGTGTGTTCTTAAAGCAAAAACATATTTATTATGAATGAGAAATTGCTATCCGTAGGCAGAATGCTGGTAGTGGAGAGGGTGCTGGTTACCCTGACCTCCAAAAATGGGGCCATCAAACGCTGCCCACATGCTCTGGGTCTTAGAGCAGAGGTGAGTATTGACTTGGAGGACCTGGGTAAGCTTTTAGGATCAAAATCATCCTGCATTGAATTTAGCATAACTTGGGTACAAATACCTACCTCACAATTGCTCTCAGAAGGTAATGATTATTAATGACATCTACTATTTCTGAGTGACTACTGTGACTTGGGAAATGCATTGGTCACTTTACAGGCATTGTATTATTTAATCCTTACAACAGCTCTGTGCAATTGGGCTCATTATTTTAGGGGCTAATATTTAGTGAACACTTAAGAAGTCCCAGGCATTTAATCTTTGCAACAATTTCATGAAGAGGGAACAATTATTCTGTCCCCTTAGCTGATGAGAAATTTGAGGTTTAAAAGGCCATGCAACTTGACTGAAGGTCACACAGCTGTGACCTGTGGAGGCCTCACTAAAACTGAGTTCAGTCTAACACCAGCATCTGAGCTCTTCACCCCCTCAACTCTGATCTCACAGACCAAGTTCGTGTCACCATCAGCGACAGAAAAGAGGAGCCAACTGGGGTTGTGCAGAGACCAGTTGCCTGGGCATGGGTATGGCAGGGGCTGGAGAAATCAGATGTAGCCACAGAGCCTGGGACTGGAGAAGGAGAAAAGAAATTAGCTCAACAAGCTCAATGGCCATGTGTATGTGTGCATTCATGCATGCATTGTGCATGTGTGTGTGTGTGCATGCATGCATTGTGCATGTGTGTGCATGTCTGCCTGTGTGCACACACACACTGGTTGTTGGGGGGTTATGACTGTGGAGGCGGTGATGTGCGTGGTGCTGGGGCGGGGAGGGCTCCACAGTTTCTGTCCTAATTTTGGAAACAGGTATTCTGTTTCCATGGTGGCTAGTGTCTCAGGGAAGAGTCTCGTGGTTTTCTTTCCCAGAGAATTAAAGTGCTTGGGGACAAAAACCGAAACCTTACTCTAGGTCCCTAAATTGCACAGGAAATTTTTTAACATGGCAATTTATTTTGAAATGTTGATAGTCTCTGCCTGGAATTATAAAAATATTTCTGTGCATATCATTAATTTTCCCAAATGGAGCCAGGAGGCCTTTGTGGCAGCCCCTGTCACTGCCTGCCCAAGGTCTCCACTCCAGGCACTCCTAACGAACACGTAGGCATGGCATGGGAGATGCTTGGCCTAAGGGTGTTCTGAGCCTGCACTGCCTGAGTGAGGGCTAGACCACAGATGCAAGGCAGGCCACACCCTCCAGGAGCAGCTCTCAACCAATGGTTGACAGGAGTGACCCCTGGCCCTCCCTTCATGGGGAACACAGAAGCAAGGTCTACACTTGCCCATGACTCTCCAGAGGGTGGCCAGTGGTCAACAACTGAAACTTTATCTCTTTCCTTTCCTTCACTTTCTCACACCCCTAGTCCCCCACCAGGGCTTCTTAGGATCAACTTCTAAATAAACTTGCTGCCCTGGAATGCTTGTTGCAGTTTTCAGCTTCTGATAGAAACAAACTAAGACAACATGCACTCAAGTCTTTGGGACTCGGCACCTGGATCAGTGGTTCCTTCTCACAGTGTGGGCACCAGCAGTGGTGAGAGTCACCTGGGAGCTAGTTAGAAATGCACATTCTCAGGCCCCACCCCAGACCTCTGGAATCAGAAATGCATGGTTGGGATCCAGCAACCTGTGTTTGAACAGCCCTCCAGACCATTCTGGTGCATCATAAATTTTTACCTGACTAGAGGTAAAATAACTATGTGCCTATTGCATGAACAAGAGTTTGAAGGAAGGAAAGAGGAATCTGCCTTAGTCATTGACTGGTCAGAGAGAACCACATGCTTCAGAACCTTCCTGGAGGTGTCTGAAGAGCCTTTCAGGCTGGAGAAGGTCAAGAAGTATCATAATTTGCCTCACATAATGACTTTTTCTGTGACTCAGCTGACTCCAAGCAAGCAGTGGAACTTCAATTCCAGATGACTGCACCGAAATGGTCAGTCTCTTTGACACTGCATTCATTTAACAAGGTTTCATCTTTGCTTAGGATTAAGTGACTGACAGTCAGGCTTGTGATCTGTATTAATTATCTTTTGAGGATTTGTGTTTTCTCTTGCCTAAGTACTAAGATCTTCCTTTGAGTCTAGAAGATAATGACTCTGCCATTCAGCAGGCTTGACCATGGCTCGGTATTGGAAGTGATCACAGTGCAGGTGCTTCAGTGACAGGCAGCAGGAATGCCCTGAGCATAGGAGGGAGGCTGTGCCAAATCTGTGACTCATGGTGGGTGCTCTTCATGTCTCCCTGGCCCACCGCCCATTGCTCCAGCTTCTCTACCATGTATCATTCCATCACATCCAGACGAAGAGGTCAGGATAGACGGCCTTGGCAGGTCTCAGAGTGGATGGAAAGGGTGGAAAGTAGACCCCAGAAGTGACTGAGATGTTGGAGAAAGAGATGAGGTAGGCAAGGCCATGGGGACTTCAGCAAGTGGTGAACCCTGAGCACTGCAATTCCTCGCCTGCCTTGCTCTCCCCGAGTAGAGGACTCCTCCTTCAGCACTGTTCTAAAGGCAAAATCAGTGGAACCTACAAGAAGAGGTCACTCCGTGGAACCCTCAGGTAGAGGTCGCTCACCACACCAGGATGCACGCCTTGCAGAATGGGACGTTCAGACCTTGCCACCAAGTTGCGTAATGTTGGAGAGATCACTTTACTCTCTGAATCTCAGAATTGAGACCAGCAGTTCTCATCATGTTTTTGCAGATCTGTGATTGTTTACTCCCACTAATTCTCTCCTACAGAAGTTTCTTTATGTGGTAGCAGGGCAGGGAGCTCCCTGTGCAGGCAGCAAAGCCAGCAACCCTGGGCAAGCTTGAGAATCGGGTGTGTGGCTGTGGCCTTCTCTCTCCATGGCACGCTGCTCTGCTCTTTGCCATCCATCCACTGGCCTCAGACTATGCTCTGAGACCATCATGCTGGAATAGCCTTCTGATCCTGGGTCTTGTGTATCTCACAGACATCAGGGTTTATTAATGACACAGTCGGCTTGGTGGAGAGTGGCTCTCCCAAGCATCACTCTCTCTGGGACCGAGAGATGGAAGGACTCTCCTGATGCACAGACCCTTGCCCCTGCACTAATGGGATCATGGGAGGGAGCATTTTGCCTTTGGCCTTCTGACCCCCAGGGCCCACATTTGTCCATCAGTAATGCTAATGGAAGCCATAGCTTGGGGAAGGGCTGCAAATCACATGGGGTCGGTGACCTCACACTTTGCCTCTTTATAAGCAAAGCAAAGGGTAATAGATATTACAGGAGCTGGCTGAAGCCTAGACCTATTGTAGGGATATCCAAGGTTCTGTTTTAAATGGCTGTCAGGGAGGGCCCCCCAAATCTTCAGAGGTAACTTCTGTATATTCTTTCCTGGCCTTTCTTACAAGAAAGTGTGTCACTACAAACTCTGTCATCTTCAGGAAGAAGCAGCTTTGGAAACCTTAGGGCTCCTAGACTGCTCTGTGTTAACCCGAGAACTTGCCTACCTTGGAGTGACCAGGGCTGCCGGAGCCACTTCAGACATTTGTAATCACATCACCCTTCAGAGCAGATTCGGAGCAGCATGATGGCAGTCCACATTTTTATTTCAAATGGCAACTTTTGCCACACTAACTGCCACCAACTCATTACTTTTTGCTTTGGAATCATTCTAAATTTTGAAGTCCTTCACTCAGCTGCTTTGTTTGACGCGGTGTCTGGAGCTACAAATGTGTCTTTCTGACAAGACCTTTTTCAATTTAATTTATTTAATTTATATTTATTTATTTATTTGGAGACGGAGTTTTGCTCTTGTCACCCAGGCTGGAGTGCAATGGCATGATCTCGGTTCACTGCAACCTCTGCCTCCCAGGTTCAAGTGATTCTCCTGCCTCAGCCTCCCGAGTAGCTGGGAGTTCAGGCACCCGCCACCACGCCCAGCTAATTTTTGTATTTTTAGTAGAGAACAGGTTTCACCATGTTGGCCAGGCTGGTCTCAAACTCCTGACCTCAGGTGATCCACCCGCCTCAGCATCCCAAAGTGTTGGGATTACAGGCATGAGCCATCGCACCCAGCCTGATAAGACATTTGGAAAATAATTGACATAAAACTGCTGTGGCCCTAAGAAATGCAGCACACGAGAAAGGAGCATACGATTGCCTCTGTCTTCAAAGACGGGCAAAGCAGGGGCTTCCACTTGTTGACCAGAGCATTATGCACAGTAATGTCATTGTATTCGCTTATCTATTATGTTCCAGGAAATTTCTTATGACAAAGGCTAAGCTAGTTATTCTATCAATACCCTTCAATGTCAGTGGAGCGCAGGCTATTGAGTCAGCCTGCCCAAGGTCAAGCCTTGCCCCACCGCTTAGGACAAGACACTTACTCTTCCTGTGCTTCAATTTCCTCATTAAAAGTTATAATGTTTGAATTCATTGTGTTTAGAGCACAATAAAATGAGAATTTCAAATTAGTGTAAGGAAATAATGCCAAAGGAAAAGGATCCCAGGATAATCAGTTAACTATTTAGGTAAAATATTTTTTAGTGTGAAACGTAAATAAAAAGAAAAAAACATTAATAGACAAGTGAGTTAGAAGATAATTTAAATAAATGTTTGGAACACAAATATAAAATTTTTTGATAGACTTGAGATGTAAAAAACTAACAATTGGAAGACAAAATTGAATGCCAAATGATAAACAACAAAAAAAATGCTTTCAATATAAATGTATAACAAATAGGTGCTATCCTTATAAAAAGAACTCTTAAGAGTAAGAAAACAGTGAGAAACAGTAAGAAAACAGTGAACACTCCAGTAAGAAATAGACAAAAGAACAGGAAATTCACAGTAGAAATGACATTAATTAGCTTGATTTAATCTTGCCACACTGTATACATTTATCAAAACATCACATTGTACCCCCAAAATGTACATAATTATAATTTTCCAATCAAAAAATATTAAAATACATTTAAAATAAATTTAAAATAAAACAACAAAATCTGTGAAAATATCAATTACAAAAGCATCAGAAAATGCAAATAAAATATTCAATTACAAAAGAATCACAAATGCAAATAAAAAATAAAATGAGATTTCATTTTGTAATTATCCAATCTGCAATACTTATAAAAAGCAATAATAACCTGTATTGATAAAGGTTTGGGAAAATAGATATTCTCATACATACCTGATAGGAGCATAAATTTAGTAAAGAAAAACTTCAGTTTCAGTACAATTTCAACAAATATTTGAGCATTTATTATTATGTGCCCAGCACTGGGGATGTAGCAATCAATAAGACTATAAAGAATCCTGCACTCCTTGGAGCTTTCAATTCATTTGTGAGAGGTTGAAGGGAGGGAGGAAATATATATAGATAGAGAGAGAAAAATTAGAACATGCTTCGTATATACTAGCTAACACTATAAAGATATTAATATTCAAATTTCACAGGCTTAATAGCACCCACCTGGGTAGCTGTAGAACTTCAGGGAGAACCTCCGTCCATACCCATCTCCATTCAGTTTCTTCAGACTTCCCTCAGGTTTTTGGAGGGGCGTTCCCAGGAAATTACTCACATATTCCGAAAAAAAAAAATTGTCAATATCCTTTCGTTCCTGTCTCTTTGTTGTCCTGTCCTTCCCCTAAATTAAGTGGGGCTGCACCAGTCTAACAATAATCCTGCACTGCATTCTCTGATACCCTCAAAGCCATAAAACAGTTCCAAGGGAGATTCTGCTCATGGCCTATCAGATTTCTTCCCAGGGTCAACCCTACAGGAGTTACAGAAGCAAGAGGAAGGTATGAATTCCAGACACTTTTTAAAAGGGAGGACACCCTGGGGTGACTGAAGGTTGTGTTGACCTAATGTATGAGAGAGGCAGGCAGCTGGTGGCCTCAGTGAGATGAGATAGTGAAGGAAGAGTTTGGTTTCCACCTTCACTCCTTCCCTGAGTTATCCTGAAACTAGCCTTGCTGCTCCTTCTCCAAGTCAACAGCAAAAGTCCAGTTCACTGGTACCAACAGGGTCCTGTCGGGGTGGCAAGTTGATGAAAAAACAGAAAATGGGGGGAAAATAATATCCATTACAACCCTCAGCTAAAATTCTAGAGAATAGTAACTTGATGGAGAGAAGAGTGGAAAAGCGAGGGGGATCAAAAAGACAAGAGAGCTTGTCCAAATACTTACTAATCAGTGGAAAGATAAAGATATTGCTGGCTTTAAAAAAAATCAATACATGTAAATAATCATGAACAGTTTTAGGTTACAGACTAAACACATAAGGGCAAAAAAGAAATGTTTAGCTTTAAACCAGCAGAAGAAAATTCAATTTATCTAAAGAAAATAGATAGAAGGAGAAAGCGAAAGCAAAATAGAGCAAATGTAAATGAACATGAAATAGAATTGCAAAACCAATTTCTAATATAATAGCAATCTGTGCAGTCATAAAAAAGAATGAGATCATGTCCTTTGCAGGGACATGGATGAAGCTGGGAACCATCTTTTTCAGCAAACTATCACAGGAACAGAAAACCAAACACCGTATGTTCTCACTCATAAGTGTGAGTTGAACAATGAGAACACATGGACACTGGGAGGGAACATCACACACCGGGGCATGTCAGGGGGTGGAGACAAGGGGAGGGAGAGCATTACAACAAACACCTAATGCATGTGTGGCTTAAAACCTAGATGACAGGGTGATAGATGCAGCAAACTACCATAGCACATGTATACCTATGTAACAAACCTGCATGTTATGCACATATATCCCAGAACTTAAAGTGTAATAAAAAATAATCAATAAACGTAAATGGGTTAAACTTGCATATTAAAAGACAGAAATCTTCAGATTGGACTTAACAAGAACAAAAGTTAGAGTATATTGTCTAGAAGACAATGCTTTAAAAGAAGACAGAGAAAAGATGGGAAAATTGAAAAGAAGCAAATATGAAGCAAAAGTAATCAATATCTGACAGAGAATATAAGTGAAAAACATGAAAGGAACTCAGAGGTTTTCTGGTAGTCAGACAAAAGAAGAAGAAGAAAATACAGCACTCATATACACACATATACCTAAATGCAGCCTTAAACTATATCAAGTAACATTGACAGAACACCAGGAAGAAATGGATAAAGCAACAATTTTATTTTTCAGTGTTACAGAAAACTATGTAAAACTATGATAACCAAAAAATTCCATATGGTAAAACATCAAGATTCAAAAGCTCTAAGGAAATTCTCCAAATAAATACAAAACATATCTCAGTTATAAGTGCTGAAAACAAAACAAAACAAAACAAAACAAAAAAAAAAACAAGAGAAAATCTCTAAGTCATCTAGAGAAAAAAAGATATATTATTTTCAGAAGAACAACAGTAAAATCAACCCCTCACTTCTAATGGAAACCAAAAGAAGATGCAAGGTCATAATAAAGTATTGAAAGAAAATAGCTGGCTATCTGGAATTCTATATTCAGTGAAAATGTCCTACTCATTTTTTTTTTACAAAAAATCCACAAAAGATTTGAGCAGACCTTTCTCAACAGGAGATACTTAAATGGTAAATAAGCAAATGAAAAAATGATACAGACCACAGATCATCAGGAAAATGAAAACTGAAACCATAATAAGATACCACTACACACTGTCAAAATGGATAATTATATATTTTAAATATCAAAACTAAGTGTGCTGAGGTTGTAGAACAATTAAAACTTTCAGTAATTTTGGTGGGAATATAGAATAATACAACCACTTTGGGTAAAGGTCTGATAGTTTATTTTTATAAAACTAACTAAACATAAATCCATGTCCCAGCCATTTCATGTCTAGGTATTTACCCGAAAGAAATGAAAACATATGTTCACCCAAAGTCTTGAACAACAATGTTCATAGCAGCTTTATTCATAAAAGCCAAAAAAACTGGACACAGCTCAAGTGTCCACCAATAAGAGAAAAGAAAAACAAATTCATATAATGGAATACCGATTGACAATAAAAAGTCACTAATTTCTACTGACACTTGCAAGAATCTCAAAAAACATTACACTAAGTGAAAAAAGCTTTACACACAAAAAAAGTATATACCGTACGATTTCATTGCTACGATTTTTTTTCACTGTGGATAAGCTTTGTCCATTTGGATGTTCCTATAAATGGAGTTATCAACAGAATGACTGTTGACCTCTATTTAAAGATATAAATGCTCAAGTATTGGGAAAGTATACTGATGTCTACAATTTACTTTGAAATGCACCCAAAATGAGATAAATTAATGAACAGATAGAGAGATAGATGAATAGATATGTAAACTTTTATTGGGTAAATAAAATGTAAAATAGTAGTGACAGGATCTAGGTGGGGGTTATGTAAGTGTTAACTATATTTCTAAAAATTTTCTGTATGTCTGGAAATTTTTATATTTATATTATTGAAAAGCTATAATATGGTGAAGATTGCTTAACTTTACTAAAAGCTATAGGAGATTTTATTATTAAATGCAAAGACATTCCATGCTTTGTCATGATATGACAAAGGATATAATATGAGGATGTAATTATATGAGGATGTAAATTCTCCCTCAACTTAATCTACAGATTAAATGTAATCTTAATAAAAATTCCAGGTGTATTTTTTAACTCAATAATCTTAGATTAAATTTTCTATGGAAGAACAAATATCCAAGAGTAACTAACTCAACTTTGAAGAGTAAAGAGTGAGAATTTGTCTAGCAGATTTCTTAAGAGATTATAAAGCCACAGTGATAATAGCATGCAATATTGATGCAAGAACAGACAGACTGGCCAAAATGCGGAGCTTAGAGACAGATCCAGATACACCCATGGCTCCATCATAGACGGCAGTTGTAGCCTCATAAATCCCCTGGGAAAGGATGAGTTGTTTAGTACAGCGGTCCCCAACATTTTTGGCACCAGGGACCAGTTTCACATGAGGCAATTTTTCCAGACTGGGAGTAGTGGGGAGGATGGTTTCGGGATGATTCAAGTGCATTACATTTTTTGTTCATTTTATTTCTATTATTATTACATTGTAATAGATAATGTAATAATTATACAACCTACCCCAATGTAGAGTCAGCGGGATCCCTGAGCTTGTTTCCCTGCAACTAGATGGTCCCATCTGGAGGTGATGGGAGAGTGACAGATCCTCAGGCGTTAGATTCTCATAAGGAGCGCGCACAACTTGGACCCCCCACGTGGGCAGCTCACAATAGGGTGTGTTCTCCTAAGAGAATCTAATACCACTGCTGATCTGATGTGAGGCAGAGCCCAGGTGGTAATATTGAAGATCGACTGTAAATAGAGATGAAGCTTCGCTTGCTCGCCCATCGCTCAGTTCCTGCTGTGCGGCTCAGTTCTCAACAGGCCACAGACCAGTACCAGCCCGTGGCCCTGGCAGCTGAGGACCCCTTGTTTAGTGGATGATGTTTGTGATGCTGACTCACTAACAGGGGAAAAAGGAAACCGAATTCCTCCCTGACACCATATACAAAATGAATACTAGATAGATTAGATGTGAAACATGAAAGCTATAGTGTTATCAGAAGACAATGCAGAAGACTGTCTTTGTGACCTAAGGACAGGGAAGGACTTCTTAGAAACTTCAAACCTTGAACAAACACATCCAGGTCTCTTCATTTCCTGCTTTTCTGTTTCTGCCCCAGTGCCCTGTGATCAAAACTTCTCTCCAATCATATCAGCTCATGAAAGTAGATACTGGAGAGTTGGATGCCATCATTTCAGTAATCCCAGTTTATAATCAGCTAAACCACTCTGCCCTCATATATATATATTTTATCTCTGTCTCTCTTTCTCTCTCTCTCTCTCTCTATATGTGTATGTATATATGTGTACATATAGGTACATATAGCGATATGGACACAGGGAGTCATATATATTTATATATGTAAGTATATTGTATATAATATATAAATATTTATTTCTTATATATTAATATAAACATATATATGGAAATATATATGTGTGTGTGTATGTGTGTATATATATACACACATTTAAAACCAGAATGTCAACATTATATATGAAAATCATAGTATCTTAAATTTTAAAAACACTGGAAGGACAAACACCAGAATGTGAGCAACAGATCTGTTTTTTCAGTGGTAAGATTATGTACTGTTTGGCTGGGCATGGTGGCTCACGCCTGTGATCTCAGCACTTTGGGAGGCCAAGGCAGGCAGATGACTTGAGCCCAGAAGTCCGAAACCAGACTGGGCAATATAGTGAGATCTTGTCTCTTATTTTTTTTTAAATAAGTTAGAAAATGATAATAATAAATAAATAAAAAGATTATGTATGTTTGATTTTGCTTGTGTGCTTTTATGTAGCTAATAAATTTTTGGCAGTGATCAGATAGTACCTTTGTAATTATGAGGAAAAACTTACATCCCCAAATGGCCAGGTAAAATGGGAACATTGCTTTTGGTGGGCGGGTGACAGCACTGTCCTAAAGGAAAAGAGGAGGTGTTAACAGGCTGCACCCACCAAAATAAAACACTGGGCTGCAAGTTCTTTTGTATTTGCCACACTCCTGAACATCATGTTGAACACTCAATATACGTGGATGGACTTGACTTGTTTGACCCTGAAATCACACCTACTAGGACTGCAAAAGAGAGAGCCTGCCTGGAAGTGTGTACTTTTATTTGTAAAGTCTAGCTGATACACCTGTATGCACACCACACACATGCTTCCTTCTCTGGATTCTGGACAGCCTGTGAATCTGTCCTGGTGATGCACTGAACCCCCAAGGGTTGCTGGGACTCCTTTCTCCACAAACATCTCATTCTGCCAGTTTGTCTCTACCTGGGAGTAGAAGGAGTTTAGTTTACTGCTTTAAAAATATCGCTCTACTTGGATGATCTCTCCCTTAAAAATATATACACATGTGTTTCTATCAAAAAAATTAAATGTCAATTGTTGATTTTCAACTCTAAGATACTTATATTTTAAAAGATCCTTGTTATCAGATTTGAAATCGGACAAGTAACTTCTAAATCAATGATTATGTGGTTCATATTGGTATAAAAAATGCACCATCTTAAGGATGAGGTCCATTAGCTCTGGAGGTTAGATGAATGAAGATCAATCTATATACTGATGCCATTTTTTTACATTATTGGCTTTTTTAAAAGAAGTTAGGATTGGTATCCTTATGAATCTGCCTTTTGGAAGTGGAAACTGAAGAGATGCTTTGTATATATGGAGAGGTGTAGAGAACCAAAAGGGGAATTACTGGATTTGCAAAGTTAGGATGCTTTTTGCAAGACAGAATCTCTCTCTATATTAGTCAAGCGTGTTTTTAGCATCTATTTTTAAACAAGCACTGTACCAGACTCTGGTGTTTCAGGAACAGCCACATCCTGTCTTCTTTTATCTTTTGCCTCCCTCTTCCTTTCCCTTCCTCGTTCCATCTCTCTCTTCTTCTATTTCTATCCTTTTGCAATTATTTAACTAAGAAACTTCCACATGCTTAGCAATCTGCTACCTATTTTATCTGTTTTGAAGATATAAAGAATGATTCTTCCCCTGCTTCCAAGGACATGGAATCTGGTTAAAATGCCCATGGTTCTGCACTCGCACATCAAAAGTTAAAACCTAATATAAGTGCAACATAAAAACTTGATGGCATTAGGTAACAAAATAGAACAGATGTTACAAGGTAGTAGTATAAAATAGAAATGAAATAGATGGCCTATAGACAGTGGGAGAATTGGGAGATCAGTCAGCTGGAGGAAGCTTTCCACTGTTCCAGCCAGTTAAACAAAGTGAACATCACAGAACACCTGGTAAGAGACAGAAATGGTGTGTGTGTGAAATGAATCGCACTGATCCTTGGGCAAACTTAGATCTTAGATGGAGTATGAATGGAGGTTACTTGGCATGGTGGCAGTGAATGGGGAAGGCACGTGCTACAGCTGGGAAAAGAGCATGCTGATCTGACTGGAACACAAGCTCCTGCGGGGCAATGCGGGACAAAGGCAGGTTTGCCGTCTGCCTCCTTTGTCTCAGGGAATGCGAATTAGAAATTGGACAGGAGCCCAGAGGAGTGTGCTGGACAACTCATTTTTAATATTGCATCATATTTAAATATGCCAAACAATGTTCCCAGAGTGTTCATAACTAACTCTTTCCCTGAACCCAACTTACTTGGCTATCAGAATTAAGAGGAAGATAAATTCTCGAGGGGTCTGTCTTGGGAGAATGATGCAGCAGGCAAGGTCTATTTCACTGGGTGTCTATTGGATTCACAATTTAAACAGCACCAGTCACAGAATCCATGTTTTAATTTAATAATATGCTTTAGATCATTTTCCACGTTGATATAAATTGAAAACAGCAAGTAGCTTACAGTAAGTATGGGACAATATATTTTCTCCATGTCTGTACCATAAGCCTTTTATATTTTATTTTATTTTATTTTATTTTATTTTATTTTATTTTATTTTTTGAGATGGAGTCTCACTCTTTCACCCAGACT
>NW_016804410.1:1558332-1576597 GCF_001698545.2 Rhinopithecus bieti
CTATTTCACTGGGTGTCTATTGGATTCACAATTTAAACAGCACCAGTCACAGAATCCATGTTTTAATTTAATAATATGCTTTAGATCATTTTTCCACGTTGATATAAATTGAAAACAGCAAGTAGCTTACAGTAAGTATGGGACAATATATTTTCTCCATGTCTGTACCATAAGCCTTTTATATTTTATTTTATTTTATTTTATTTTATTTTATTTTATTTTATTTTTTGAGATGGAGTCTCACTCTTTCACCCAGACTGGAGTGCAGTGGTGCTATCTTGGCTCACTGCAACCTCTGTCTCCCAGGTTCAAGTCATTCTCCTGCCTCACCCTCCTGAGTAGCTGGGATTACAGGTGTGTGCCACCACACCCAGCTAAGTTTTTGTATTTTTAGCAGAGACAGGGTTTCACCACATTGGTGAGGCTGGTGTTGAACTCCTGACCTCGTGATCCGCCCACCTTGGCCTCCCAAAGTGCTGGGATTACAGGCGTGAGCCAGTGCACCTAGCCAAGCCTTTTATTCTAGAAAATCGAGGGTAATTTGTAGAAGGTGTTAAGCAACTACAACTGTTTAAAGAAGCTTACTAAATTAAAAAAAAAAACATATATGTGTCCTATCTGACCTATTTTAATAATGTAAAGCGATCTTGCATTACACGTCTAATTGTCTTAATGAACTTTAGGCAGTCATATTAAAAGTATCTAGAGACTTACTTAGAATATTTTATGCTTTTTTTTTTTTTTTTTTCAGATGGAGTCTCACTCTGTTGCCCAGGCTGGAGGTGGCATGATCTTGGCTCACTGCAACCTTTGCCTCCCAGGTTTAAGCAGTCCTCCTGCCTCAGTGCCCCCCAGTAGCTGGGATTACAGGCATGTGCCAGCATGCCCAGCTTATTTTTGTATTTTTAGTAGAGACAGGGAGTCGCTATGTTGGCCAGGCTGGTCTCAAACCCCTGAACTCAGGTGATCCACCCACCTCAGCCTCCCAAAGTGCTGGGACTACAGGTGTGAGCCACCGTGCCTGGCCCTAGAATATTTTATGCTTTTTAAGTAAGCTGAAAAGTCAAGCACAAAATTACTATTGGAAATGTTCAAGTAAGTTGCATAGAACCCACTGGATATCGGTAAGTGGCCTTCAAAGTGCAAAGTGGCCTTCAAAGTGCATGTGTAAGAAGGTGTGACAGCTTTGCAAAGACAGGACAGCACCATGAACTTGTAAGTAGACAGCAAGCTGAGACTGTCCTGATCTGCACTGACAAAACTTTCCACACCCAGTTAAATTCCTTGGAATAGGAACAGCAAATGCCTTAGCCATGGAGGATATTGCTGGTCAATCATGGCACTGTTTTTGCTGAGTCTGAAGGCAGCTTCAGAAGTCTTCTCAACACAGTGCTGCAACAGACAATACCCACTGACAAGGGACAGAAATTGTGTGTGATTTCTGACACAGATCCATACCTGCATTATACAGACAGTACATTGGCAGATTAAAGAATAAATAAAAGAACTAAATTAACCCTCTGAAAGATGGCATACTGAGTCTGGTGTTACTCATGTCTTCTTTCATATGCCATCTAACAACCACCTGAAGAGGACCTATGTGGTGCTGGGAACACAGAAATGAAGAAGAAAGACTGAGTACCCACGCTCTTGAAGCTTATGTTCTAATATAAGAATTCTATCATTCTCAACATACACACATAATTGTAAATGAAATAATGTCAATATTTAATAGTTAGGATGGTATGGAAGATGTGCCTATGGGGAATGAAGGAGCAGTAAGGAGAGTTTAACCTATTTGTAGGTCATTTTAGGTCAAGAATGGTCAAAAATCAGTGATTTCATACTGTTTAACACATTGTTTAAGAAAGTGGTCAATGTGGCAAACCAAATCCAGCAGCACAACAAAAAGCTAATCTACCACGATCAAGCAGGCTTCATCCCTCAGATGCAAACTTAGTTCAACATATGCAAATCAATAAATGTGGTTCATCATATAAGAAGAACTAAAGACAAAAACCACATGATTATCTCAATAGATGCAGAAAAGGCTTTAGATAACATTCAACATTCCTTAATGTTAAAAACTCTCAATAAACGAAGTATTGAATGAACATACCTCAAAATAATATGAACCATATATGACAAACTCACAGCCAATATCACACTGAATGGGCAAAAGCTGGAAGCATTCCCCTTGAAAACCGCCACAGTACAAGAATGTCCTCTCTCATCACTCCTGTTCAACATAGTATTAGAAATTCTGGCCAGGGCAATCAAGCAAGAGAAAGATGTAAAGGATTCCCAGGACTTTGGGAGGCTGAGGCGGGCAGATCACTTGAGGTCAGGAGTTCAAGACCAGCCTGGCCAACATGGTGAAACCCCATCTCTACTAAAATACAAAATTAACTGGGCATGGTGGCGGGTGCCTGTATTCCCAGCTACTCGGGAGGCTGAGGCAGGAGAATTGTTTGAACCCAGGAAGTGTAGGTTGCAGTGAGCTGAGGTCGCACCACTGCACTCCAGCCTGGGCGACAGAGTGAGACTCTGCCTCTGCCTGCCCTCCACCACCCCTGCCCCCCACAAAAATAAAGGGTATCCAAATAGGTGGAGAGGAAGTCAAGTTATCTTTGTTTGCAGATGACATGATCCTATATCTAGAAAACCCCATTGTCTTGGTCCAAAAGCCTTTTAAGCTGATAAGCAACTTTAGCAAAGTCTTAGGATACAAAATCAACGGGCAAAAACAGCTGGCATTCCTATACACCAAAAACAGTCAAGCAGAGAGCCAAATCGTGAATTAACTCCCATTCACAATTGCTACAAAAAGAATAAATAACCTAGGAATACAATTAACAAGAGAAGTGAAGGACCTCTTCAAAAAGAAATATAAACCACTGCTCAAAGAAGTCAGAGAGGATAGAAACAAATGGAAAAACATTACATGCTCATGGATAGGAAGAATCAGTATCATGAAAATGACCATACTACCCAAAGTAATTTATAGATTTAGTGCTATTCCCATTAAACTACCATTGATAATCTTCACAAAATTAGAGAAAACTATTTTAAAATTCAATGGAACCAAAAAAGAGCCAGAATAGCCAAGACATTCCTAAGCAAAAAGAACAAAGCTATAGACATCATGCTACAGACTTCAAACTATACTATAAGGCTACAGTAACCAAAACAGCATGGTATTGGTACAAGAACAGACATACAGACCAATGGAACAAAGTAGAGAACTAAGAAATAAGACTACACACCTACAAACATCTGATCTTTAACAAACCTGACAAAAACAAGCAATGGGGAAAGGATTCCCTTTTTAATAAATGGTGGTAGTCAGTTCTCCCAGTACCATTTATGAAGTAGGGAATCCTTTGCAACCTATACCACGTACAAAAATGAAGTCAAGATGGATTAAAGACTTAAATGTAAAACCCAAAACTATAAAGACCCTAGAAGAAAATCTCAGCAATACCATTCAAGACACAGGTGTGGGCAAATATTTCGTGATGAAAACACCAAAAGCAATTGCAACCAACACAAAAATTGACAAATGAGATCTAATAAAACTAAAGTGTTTCTGCACAGCAAAAGAAACTACTGTCCAAGTCAACAGACAACATACAGAATGGGAGAAAATTTTTGTAATCTATTTGTTTGACAAAGGTCTAATATCCAGAGTCTGCAAGGAACTAAAACAAATCTACAAGAAAAAAACAACCCCATTAAAAAGTGGGCAAAGGATTTGAATAGACATCTCTCAGAAGAAGACATACATGCAACCAACAAACATATGAAAAAAAACTCAACATCACTGATCATTAGAGAAATGCAAATGAGAACCACAATAAGATACCCTCTCATGCTAGTCAGAATGGCAGTTATTAAAAAGTCAAAAAAAAAAAACAGATGCTGGCAAGGTAGTAGAGAAAAAGGAACACTTTTACACTGTTGGCAGGGGTATAAATTAGTTCAACCATTGTGGAAAACAGTGTTGCGATTCCTCAAAAACCTAGAGGCAGAAATACCATTTGACCCATTAATCCCATTAGTTGGTATATACCCAAAGGAATACACATCATGCTATTATAAAGATACATGCACACATATGTTCACTGCAGCACTATTCACAATAGCAAAGACATAGAATCAACCTAAATGCCCATGAACAATAGACTGGATAAAGAAAATGTGGTACATATACACCAAGGAATACTATGCAGTCATAAAAAGGAATGAGATCATGTCCTTTGCAGGCACATGGATGGAATTGGAAGCCATCATCCTCAGCCAATTAATGCAAGAACAGAAAACCAAACACCACAAGTTCTCGCTTGTAAGTGGGAACTGAATAAATGGATGATTATGAGAACACATGGACACATGGAGGGGAACAACACACATGGGGCCTGTGGGGTGGGGTGTTGGGGAGGGAGAGTATCAGGAAGAATAGCTGATGAATGCTGGGCTTAATACATTGGTGATGGGATGATCTGTGCAGCAAATCACCATGGCACATGTTTACCTATGTAACAAACCTGTGCATCCAGCATATGTACCCCTGAACTTAAATGTTGAAGAAAAAATAAAAAGAAGGTGGTCAGTGTTTACCCCCGTAAGGAGGTGACACCTGAACTAATTTTCTAATAATAAGAAGACCCAGGCATGTAAAACGACCCAAAATAGAGTAATCTAGGCAAGACAAGTGTGGAGATGATGAGGCAGGAACACACAGCATCAAGAGGCAGATGGGCCAAATGACTGAGTTACAGAGTACCAAAGAGAGCTGAGTAGGAGACACAGTTGACTAGATGGATAGAGGCAAGGCCTCTGCAGTTGTGATGGTTAATACTGAGCATCAATTTGATTGGATTGAAGGATACAAAGTATTGATCCTGGGTGTGTCTGTGTGGGTGTTGCCAAAAGAGTTTCACATTTGAGTCAGTGGGCTGGGGAAGGCAGATCCACCCTTATTCTGGTGGGCACAATCTAATCATCTTCCAGGGAATATAAAGCAGGCAGAAAAACGAGAAAAGGAGAGACAGGCCTAGCCTCCCAGGCTACATCTTTCTCCTGTGTTGGATCCTTCCTCTCCTTGAACATCGGACGAACATCAGACTCCAAGTTCTTCAGGTTTGGGACTCAGACTGGCTCTTCTTACTCCCCAGCTTGCAGACAGCCTATTTTGGGACCTTGTGATCCTATAAGTTAATACTTAATAGACTCCCCTTTATATATAATATATGTATATATCATATTAGTTCTGTTCCTCTAAGAGAATCCTAATACAGCAGTCTTAGGTAAGGGGTATGAACTTTCTTTTAGGTACATTGGAGGTTTTAAATGAGAGAGTCATATGATTTGATAAAAAATTATTAAAGATGGCCCTGGCTGCTGTATGAGGAATAGATTTTTAAAAGCAAGGAAGCAGGAAGATGGTTCAGAAGAGTACTGAAGAATTCCAGGCCAGGGATGACAGTGGCTTGAACTAGGAAGGTAATGGAGAGGCAGGTGAGGCTGGCTGGATTCAGGGTGCATTTTGACAATAGAGCTGACCAGTCTCATGATAGTAACGGTAAAAAATTTTAATAGGAATAAGCATAAGCAAAACCCATAAACAATTAATTGTTCATCAAATACTTGATATATTCCAGGTCTGTTGCTAAGCATTTTGCACATATTTATTGTAATTTATCCAAAAATCCTATAAAGTAGGTAACTATTATTCGTTATACTCAGCAGTTGAGGAAACAACTCAGAAAAATTATGTATCTTGTCCAAAAACATATGGTAACTAAGTGATGAAACTGGAATTCAACATAAATGTGTGTGATCAAAGGCAGAAGTTCCAGACTATTCTAAGTCCTCAGCATCAAATCAGAAGCCTACGAGGTGTTTATCATATGTAAAAAACACATAAGTGGGGAGAATGAAGTCAGATAAATTTACGTAGAAGGCACTCCAGAAGTGAAGAAGGGTTGGAGGGAAGGATGGTAGCATTGGGAAATAAAGCAAGAGCTTTAGCAAAGTCCTCCTTCATTCTACCAGCTAATGAGAATGGAACCCTGAAGCAAGTGTGGAACTGAAACAAGTGTGGTTCTTGAAGCTTACAACCTTTGATCTGCTGGTTCCTGGTTCAGTGATAGCTAACTAAGCATCAAGTTGTTTCTTTTCTTTATCAATTCTTTCCCACCCTATAAATATGCATTGATTTGCTAATCAAGCAAACATATACTACATTCAGATACAGCCTCTTACCCTACCATCTACTGACCCATTTTCTATAAGACTTAAACTTACACAGACATGACATTTAGTCTTCTCCTTACTTTCACCAGGGTTGGCAGGAAAGCATACTAAAATTTAAAGGAAGACCACAAACACCACCAACAACATCCTATAATATATCCCATTGATTTGCCTTCAATCCCTTTTTGCCACTGTACAGTTCCAGGGGGTTGGACCCAGGCTTATTCTGGGTGAACATGCTCCTTTATTCAACAGGAGGAATATGTTGAGTTTAAGTGAGTTTGCAACAAGAGATAGAAACAAGAAAAAAGATCGCTTGAAATAGGTAGCATGGTTGCAGTGTTTAGTGGAGCCAAGTTATCAAAGAGAACACTTAGTTTTGCATTAAAAAAAGGAAAAAAAAGGAAAGGCTCTTCTTTATCAGAGGCTTTAGGCCTCCTGATGGGTGGCAGGGCTACAGAGGGTGAGAGATGCTGAAAACACAGCAGTGGCTGAATATGCAAGAAGCCCAGACCTGCCCACAGTGCAGAGAAGACTGCAAGACCCTCTCCCTACCTTCTCTGTAGTAGTTTCATCTTTGGATTTAAAGGACACGTTCTAGTCAGTTCTTAATCCATAGCTGGCTTAGCTCCTGTATGAGTGAGCTACTGTCACCTATTCTGCACTAGTCAGGAGCTGACAGTAGGATCTGCCTTGGAGGGGAGACTAAGCGGAGCTGGGGTTAGTACCTGAGCATATGTACATGGCTGTATCCCATAGTCTAAGAGTCATGTGTCAGGCTATCTCCTTGAGTAATAGCTGCCTTTGTCCTTCAAGAAGAGTGACATTCAGCAGTGATATATACATGTAACTGAATATAACCCTTCTTTTAACATTTATTTGCAAACCTAGTGCCACTCTGTTGGGACTAGGGAAAACTGTTTTGTTAAATTGCTTCTCTGTTGGTGTTTCTGATAAATCTGACTTCATATGAAAAATAATGTGATCACCAAACTGTGTCTTCCTGTCAAGACTCCAGATTCCATGCCAGTTTTATACGTTCACCTCAGACAGCAAAATTAATTAACTCACAGCATTCAAAGATCTGGGAACTTGATGAGTCAAGGGTCACGGAGAACTCAAGAAAACCTTGATTATAATGAAATGTTAACAGCTAGAGATACATCTGAACAGGAAAGATCAGTGTGACACTGCAGAGTCTCATTCTCTAATTGCCTATTGGAGCAGCAAAATGTTCCATAAATGAAAATGGCAGCACACAGACGTGATACTGGGAATGTTGCTTCTAAAAGCAACTGCAAGGTGCAAGGCCACAGAGGCTGTTAAGCAACATGGGTTTTTACCTCTGTCCTATTGCTGACTGAGGGACTTGGGCAAGTCACTTATCCACTCAGCATCAGCTTCTTCATGTATAGGAACATGCATAAGTCAGTCTAGTGATATGCAACCATCAATTACAATCATATTGCAGCAAGACATTGACCTTTCTATGCTAGGTTGTAGGAGCTTGCGAATAATGCGGCTTCTTTTTCAGTTGTCTGTGATTTTACAAAATCAAAAGAACAGTTTAGTCTGAATCACAGAAGGATGTGCCTTCCCTCAATTGAGGAAGAATTGAAACGGAGGTGGCACCATAACATTAATCCCAAACAAAGTCTCTTCATGCATGTCATCAAGACCAATTTGCCCCCTACTTTTGTAGTGATGGGGGAGAGGGCTGCAGTGAGATCAGCGGTAGCAACTGATTCCTGAATAAACCTAGGTACCCACTTATAGGCCTGGAGTCAGCTCTGATGTGTAGTGACAGAAATTCATGAGGCTTATGGTAAACATCTACTGCTTCTAATGGAAAGATGTTATTTTCATAACAATGCTCAGCTTGTTGCAAAGTCTCTGAATAACATGGACCATTCTAATAAAGCTTGCTAGGTGGCTCTGCACAGCAGCCCCGCAGAAGCTCCACAGGACTCAGTTCTAGATGGAATGCTATATGCTCCGTCAGGGTAGGCTAACTGCTGAAATAAGTGACCCTCAGACCTCAGTGGCTTTGTCCACAAAGGGCCTCTTGCTACCTCCCTTCACAGCATTTCATCAGTTGGGTCTTGTGATGCTCAGTTAGAGGATCCAGCCTGCTCTCCTCTCATGGCTCCACCATCACCTAGGACGGGGCTTCTCAAACTCAGTCCTATTGAGCTGGATAATTCTTTGTTGTGAGGGGGCTGTCCTGTGGATTGTAGAATGTTTAACAGCATCCCTGGGCTCCACCTACTGGATGCCAGTAACGCCTCTTAGTTATGACAACCAGAAATGTCTCCAGATATTGTGAAATGTCATTTGAAGGTCAAAAGCACCTCCTGAACTCCTCTGCTATGGGTTAACAGCCATTGCCCTAGGACTTGGGTGTCCTCCACTGAGTCCTCCCTCTATATCTAGGCAGCACATAAAGGAAAAGAGAGAAGGCACATCCACTAGCAGATGCCTCAACCCTGCAGTGACACATCACGTGGGCTCACATTTCACTGATGAAAAACTCTTCACCTAGAATCAAGGAGGCTGGGAAATGTATTTCAGCTGAATGCTCAGGAAGAAAAGGAGAACTGAAATCTCACGGGTGCTAGCCGTCTCTGCCACAGACCACACACAAGCAAGAAATGCAGACACTGAATAGGCATGTGAGACAGGGAGAATGTTATTAACAAGCAAGTCTCCCAAGATTTCTCTGCACCATGGTCCTTGTTCATTCTGTTCCTTCCCTCCCCATCCCTCTCTTTTTAAAAAATAAATTGTATTGTGTACATTTAAGGTATGCAACATGATGTTATGGGATACATATAAATAGTAAAATGGCTACTGTAGTAAAACAAATGATATTTATCATCTCACATAGTGACCCTTTTTTGCTTTTGTGGCAAGAGCAGTTAAAATCTGCTCATTTAGCATGAATCCCAAATATGGTACAATTCTACAGCTGTAGTCTTCATGTTATACATTGAATCTCTAGACTTGTTCATCCTACATATCAGCTACTTTGTATCCTCTGACCTGTATCTTTCCATTTCCACTCCACCCATTCCGTCCCTGGTAACCACTGTTCTGTTCTCTCTCTGTGTATTTGATTTTTTTTTTTTTTTTTTTAGATTCCACATATGAGTGAGATCATTCAATATTTTTCTTTGGGTCTGGCTTATTTCACTTAACATAATGTCCTCCAGATTCATCCATGTTGTGACAAATGGAAATGTCTTGTTCTTTTTTAGAGCTGAATTACACTGTTGTATATATATACATACCAAAGTTTCTTTATCAAGTCATTCCTCAATGGACAGTTAGCTTGTTTCCATCTCTTAGCTATCGTGAATAATGCTGCAGTAAACATGGGAGTGTAGGTATCTTTACAAGGTGATGATTTCATCTCCCATTGCTGAGTCATATAGTCATCTCAGTTTTAATTTCTTCAGGAACCTCCTCATTAGTACAGTGGTAAGTAACGCCGCCTGTCCCCATCCCTTTCAAGAAGGGTTCCCTCTCAGCCAACTGGTTTCTTCATCCTTCTAGGTGCAGAATTAAGGGACAAGAAAAGAGGTTAAAGGGAGACATAGGCAATCTAGGGCTGTGGAAGAAGTTTTAGGTTGAGCAGCTTTTCAGAAAGTATGAGGGAGAAAGAGTTGGAAGTACCATGGAATGTGAAGAAAGTAGATGTGAGAGAAAAAAAGAAGGAATTTTAAAATGTGATCACTTCTTGATATTTGAGAAAAACAAATTTAATTCATGTTGAAATTACTCTTTAGTTACTGGACTATGTTCCCTTGGCCACAACACCTCATGGGTATGCCTTCAATAGGGTTGCAAATCATTAGGATTCAGGTGTATGTAAGGACGGAAAGAGTTATAGCAGTTAAGTAGAGAAATAAAAATAGGGAAGGCTTGGTCCACGACTAGAAGAACATCCATTTCCCTACAGTTACTGGGCTGAAAGGAACCCAGGCATGTGGGGGCCAACAGGCAAGGGCCCTTGTTGGAAAGCGAAGTGGAGTTTTGGTTGTCAAGTTGGATGTATACACAGAATCTAGGAGGTCAAGTAGGCTAATACCTCTCAAACTTTCAGATGCATGTAATATGAATCCGCAGAGGATCTCCTTAAAACAAAGATTTGGATTCACTGTGTTTGGGATGGGCCTGAGGATCTGCTGAGGCAGCTGGCCCAGGAACCACACTGGAGTGGTGAGGAAGTCGGACGACAGATGAATTCAGTTTATAGGAATGAGGCAGATCCTCGTGAAAGAAGTCATTTGTCCAAGTAGACTCAGAAACTTTGATATCTTTCAGAACTAGAAGGAATCTCAGTTCTTTAAACAATTGCTGTCTGTGTTAAAGGTGGTTCCAAGGTTTATGAACATCTGAGCTACAAGATATTCCAAGGTGAAAGGGAAGGGAAAGGGAGTTGAGTGCCGAGTCTCATGGTAAACCGGAGAGCAGTGTAAAGCGACACAGCTTTTTTATGAATAAATGCTGGAATGACGTGTTCTCACATTTCCTCTTTCCCAGCAACAAGTGCTATATGCCTTTAGTGCAAGATGGCACTGCTCCTGAATATACCCATCTGCTTCCAAGCCTTTATGACTTGAGTACTCACCAAGCCATATGAGCCCCTGATGAACAATGAATACTTGATATACCTAAACTTCTACCTCAAAATCTCAAGTCACTGTGACCTGAACCTTTGAAAATTTGCCATTGGAGAAAAAAAAACTCTGCACTCCATCATTAATACCTTTAGCCATTGCAAGAATTTCTCATGGTTGGCATTTTTAATGAACAATTATGGCTATTTGCTCATGTTTAACCTTTCCTTTATTAATAAAAACATTAGCGCCAGATTCTATTTAGTTCCAAAGCAATTATAAAACAGTTAAACACTGTTCTCCTACAGATGTTTTCCCAAATGTACTCTGAAATTGTCCATACTCAGAACTATTATGAGAATTTCAATCATAAATATTATACTTTCTAACAGGCCAGCTCTTTATTTGCCTTTCAATATCAGGGGGGATGATTCCTATTCCCTCCTCCTGGGTTGATAACTGATCCATTTGTCATGAAGATAAATTGCAATTATTTTTGTCTGTATACCCTTATTACTATGCAAATTTCTCTCTTATTTATTTTCAGGCGGTGACAATTGCCTGGACAACCCAGATGAGATAATATCATTGCCACTCACCAGAACTGAGTGATGTTAAAAATGTGTCTTGTAAAAGCAACAAAATAAAATCAACAGAATAAAAAAGGCAAAATCTTAGAAAGCCCTATTAAAAAATGGGAATTCTATGCATAGGTGCTTTGTTGAAAAATGAAAGGTAGCTCCAGTATGAGTGATTAGAGACTTTGGGAGCAGAACAGCTTCTCTTTGTACTCTGAGAATATTCCCGCCTTGTTCCATTAACAGAATCCAGAGGTTCCAACAGCTACAGAGGAGGAAGGAACCCACAGCAGCCTATGTTAACTAGTTCAGCTTCTATGCGTGTCTCCTTTGAATGTCTCGGAAGATACACATTTGTGGTGGTGCTGTCACAGGGAGAACCCCAAAACTGGGTTCTTGGCTTCTCATAGGAAAAATTTCATGTGTTGGTGGACAGAGTGAAGTGAAAGCAAGTTTATTAAGAAAGTAAAGGAATAAAAAGGTGGCTGCTCTGTAGGCAGAGCTGCCCGAGGGCTACTGGTTGGTTACTTTTATGGTTATTTATTGATTATATGCTAACCACGGGGTAGATTATTCATGAGTTTTCTGGGAAAAAGAAGGCAATTCCTGGAACTGAGGGTTTCTCCTCCTTTCACACCACCTAGGGTAACTTCCAGAGGTTGCCATGGCATTCCTAAACTGTCATGGCACTGGTGGGAGTCTCCTTTAATATGCTAATGTATTATAATTACTGTATAAAGAGTAGTCAGGACGGCCAGAGGTCTCTTTCCTTGCCATCTTGGTTTTTGGCAGGTTTTGGCTGGCGTCTTTACCACATATCATTTTATCAGCAGGGTCTTTGTGACCTGTACCTTGCAAAACCAATCCTGCCTAATTCCTACCTCAGTATCAGGTTTGAAATTCAAAGATATTCCCCATTTCTTTTTAAGTTTAATTTAATATAATTTTAGATTCAGGGGACACATGTGCTTGTTTGTTACGTGGGCATTACATTTGTAATGGTGGGGACTGGGCCTCTGGTGTACCCACCACCCAAGTATTGAGCATTGTACCAAGTAGGTAATTTTTCATTCCTCACCTGTCTCCCACCATACTATGCATCTACAAAAAAGAACAAAATCATGTCTTTGGCAGAAACATGGATGGAGCTGGAGGAGGCCATGATCCTAAGTGAACTAATGAAGAAGTAGAAAATCAAATATCGCATGTTCTGGCTTACAAGTGGGAACAAAACAAAGGGACGTAAAGATGGAGAAAAGAGGCTCTGGGGGTCCAAATGTGGGGGAAGATCACAGAGAATCAAGCTCCTGTTGATTTAAACCAGCACTTAGAGAATCTTAGGTTTGTGGCCACATTATAGCATTATTGAATATTTGAAGTCCTGGCTATCAAATTACATGATATTTTGCTCGCTATCTGGCTTTATGTTAACAACATTTAATGAACACCTTAGGATAAAGATATCTAGACCTGTAGTGATTATTAAAACAAGTTTTGGAGTTTTAAATAATTTTATATGATCTATTAAGAAATAATTACAACCTGTTTTAAAATTAAAAAAACCTTTAGCTATTTAGGTCCCTAGTAAGGAAAACGAATCCCACGATTTTGTAATAGCTTTAGCTTTTGTATATATAAATACAATTTAAGAAATAAAATATCATCTTTTTTTTTACAAATTGCACAAAAGGAGAGAGCAATCTTGAGACGTTATCGGGACAAAACAAGAACCAAGGCAATCTCTTCGATGAATATCAATAAAGGTGTAATATATCCGAGTGTTGGACAAATTTCCTTTTTGTGAGTAGGTAAAACCCTGAAGAATTGACATGGTGTTATATACCCCTGAAAATGTTATAGCGCAATTCCAGTCCTCTTCAGGAAATTTGGGGCTGTGGTTAGCAATACTTTTCCCTTTCTAATACTAGATAGATAGATTAGCTAGAAAAATGGATTATTGATAGATAACGTGTGTGTGTGTGTGTGTGTGTGTGTGTGTGTGTGTGTGTACATATTATTTTCTTTCAACTTCAGCAAGCAAGAAAGGTTGCATCATGGTGGGGATATGACTTACAGACAGTAATTTGCATAACATTTGGCTTGAGTCTTTTGTGATTTCATTTAAATGGTGGTTCCTTCTAGTGTTTTCCATCAGTTCCAATCCAGAATCCTCATTCTGTTTCAGAAACTCACCTAATAATATCAGTAAATAAAACCTTCCTATGGTTAATGTTATTTGCCCTTCTCATTTTGGGCTTTACTGTCTTCATTAAGTTGCAACCAGATGATCTCAACAATTCTGAGCCTATAATTTTACTTAGGTTTGAAGCTATAGATGGGGAAAAGACAAGGAAACCTAACTCATGTCTTTGAAATGATTCAGCTTCCCTTGGCACAGCATAACCTGGCCTTTCAGTGTTCTGGGTGGGGGAGCAGCAGCTGAGGCAGAGGGAGAAGAGGGTCTTCCTCCGACTGGTTCCCAGGCCTATTATCGGGCAAGTAGGGAGAGCCATTTTTGGGCATTGGCAACCTAATATAGAACCTTATGAAATATTTATTGTGCTTTTATGGTGCTATTCTGGGTGGTGAGAGAGTAACCTCAAGGAGTTCACAATCCAAGGAGAGAGACACGTGAAATATTTAACTTTTTTTTAGACAACTAACTCTAAGATTTTAATCCTAAAGAAAAAAAAAAACCCTGAAAGGAAACTGTTCTCAAATGCCGATCACAGGGTCTTATTTCTTCTGGCTGATTGTAGATTCCCTTGTCAGCTAGTGCTTCTTAAGCACCTGCACTACATGCACCTCTGTGAGGCTCTGCGGGGCTGGGAGTCCAGAGTGGAGGGGGGTTTCCTCCCTGAGGTCCGAGGGGTGTAGCATCCCGTCCCCTGACCTAAGCCCATGGCAGCACTTAGGCCTGGATGCTAATGACTGTCTACTGGACTGTCTCTCCCTCCCATCAGTGACTGTCTGAGAGACAAGGCTTGCTGTTCCATGGGTGTGCAGTCCCCACGCCCCACACCCCAGCTCAGAGCAGGACAGGGGAGGCCATCAATAAATACTGTTGAGTTGAAAAGAGGCGTTTACGGGCCTCACATATCTTTCTGTTGACGGCCAACATTCTGGGGCCATGGAAAAGGACATGGGCTCTGCAATCAGAGGACCCGAGCTTAAGCTCATCCTGCTGATGGCCCTGTGATGCACTCACGTGAGCCAGCCTCCCTGAGTCTCATTTTCGCAGTCTCTGACACAGACATGGCAACAATGACACTCAGTTGTGAGAATTAAATGAACCCAAAAGCACTTTAAATTATAAAACATCATAGGCGTGTGAACTCCACAGACAAGCACTTCATCGGACCAAAGGCTGTCCTTGGCTTTCTCTCTGGGATCAGTGTCAGCCCAGATGGTTGTGTTGGGTGGTGCCAGCCTCTGACGCTCAGAACTATTACAGAGGATGGGATTTTTGTCCCTCATGGGGTTTATAAAATAGAAGAAGAAATAGTTGTGAGTTGTTTACAAGGGCTAATGCAGCCTTTGCTATCTGGGAGACAAACAGAGCAGAATATCAAGTCCCTCTTCACTCCACCCACTCCATTCCTGTAAGCCTAGCATGCTTGGAGCCAGGGGCTATTGTGATCTTGCTCCAAACTAGGCATTATCTGTACAGTGGATTATTCCCCTATTCGGACAGAAGTTATACAGGCCGGCTCAATAAAGATTCACAGTCAAAGTTTGCAATCCTCTTGTGGACTTGGATGGGATTAGAAGAGGAATTAGAGCAAAGACAAGAGATGTCTTTCCTTGAGTTGATTTTGAAGTCTAGATTTTGGAATGTGGGCCAAGATGGTGTTCATGCTATATACTCCTTAGGAAAAAAATGAATCCTCACATACATGCGGGAATAACAAGTAAACTAATCTAGCTTTGAACTAAAATTAGGAGGTAAAGCATTTGCCTTCCCATCTACAGTACATGAGTCTCCATCTTGAAGTGAACAATCAATATGCATTACTCTTTAAGGCTGGAGCTGACACTATGTAGCTGACAATATGCAGAATTTGCAGAAAAGTAACTTAAGGTCTTGTTTTTATTTCACAAGAATAAGTGGACTCTGGACCTTCCCTAGAGGAAGCTCTGACTTCATTAAAGTACAGATAAAATTTATGACAGTGACTGAGATGGAGGCAGAAAATCATGTTTGCCAGCCTAATGGGTTACCCTCAAAGGTATCCAGCCCAAGTTACCATCGGTAATAGTTCCTACACTAACAGTGTCTGAGCCTCCACAGTTCTCAAAAGCAGTAGAAACTACCAACCTGTCTAGCTTCCTCCCACACATAGCTTTAGACTACTGATTTCCCTTAGTTTCCATACCATTGGCTTGTATAGGCATTACCCTTCCTGCTCACCCCAACAGTGATGCTTAACAGAATTTGGCCACATCCTCCCCACAGGCAAAGGATGCCTTGCCCTTGTCCAACTCAATTCTCAGATTGCACACCCTGGTAATGGGGATGTGAATTGGTGCATTGGGCAGGGGCGAGAGGTGTTGAGGTGGTAAGGGCACTCCTAATGGAATCTGCAGGACATTCTTGTTCACATTTTTTTTCTGGAAGCAAGGGAGGGGTCTGGGGAAGGGCTTGGAGAGAAGGTGAGAAGGCAGACGAGAATTAAGTAGGCATACATAAAATGTCCTTTCGACGCTTCTTATTGCCAAGCTGACATTTAAGAGAGAACATAAGAAAAAATTAGGGTTCATTGGTTGATCATGGCAAACCCTTTCAGAAGGCCTGTGATGGATAGTGTGGTACAAATAGTTTTAAAACAATCCAAGAGCCATAAGAGAGATGCAAGGTCACTGTATAGAGAGTTGCAGCTGCACACGGCCGGGAGTTCTGTGTTGGTTTGAGTGTTGAAGAATGGATTCAGAGCGCTGGGAGGTCTTTGCATGGAAGACCTCACATGAGGGAACATGTGCAGAACACTGGAAACATAGCATTCAGGGATGAGAGTATTGTTAGAGAATATGCTGCAAAGGTTAAGCAAGGGCTCTATAATCAGGCTAAGTAATTTGAACCCATCATGAATAAAATGGATCTAATGATCCAGTCTCCATTTTAGAAATATAATTTTAGTAACGATCTAGTGCAAGGTACACAAAGCTGGGGGACAGTTAAGGGGAAGGAGACCAATGAGGAGATGGCTGAAGGCAGGCCATGCAGGAGTGAAAGACCTCATGTCAGGCAATGGCGAGGTGGGAAGGAATAGTTGTATCTGGGAGAATCTCAGAGGGAGAATAAGATGATGTGGAGACTGATTGAATGAGAGGTTTATAAGTGAAGGAGGAGTTGAGGATGATTTCTCCTTGTTTGACTCCTCCGTGTTTGACTTGATCAGTCAATTGTATTTTCTCATCAAAGGCATGGGAGGGAAACTGAGGGAGCACCTGCTCCCTTTTTAGATCTTGAGAAGGACAATGGAGGTCATCTCCCTTTCCTCACCCTTCCAGAAAAGATACGTAAAAGCTTTTCAGAACTCCCAAGAGAAAGGGATTCATTATTTTATTCATTCATTATATTGTTTCCAAATAGAAAGCAGATCTAGACTGGGGAAGTAGCTTTAGTTCTACCAGAGGACAATGGCTACCCAGTGAAGTATTTATTACTGGGTCAGTCTTCTTCAACGTCTCATTTCATTTATGAGATGGGGGAAATGGATTAGAGTTTTTCTGCTGGAAATAGATGCTAGCTTTTCTCTTGGAAATAACTGACCAATAAACGTTTAAAGATCAAGCCCTTGTTCCCATCAGCACTGTGCCATCTGGAGAGTTGGCATTCAGAAAGAACAGCGTCCTTCCTCCTTCCCTGTGATGCTTGGGAGCCTGCAGTTTTCCAGTAATGCAGCCCTGGGCAGTTAAAACAGTCTCTTTTTGGTTTAATTGTATTTTTTGGCTCAGAAGATCTCACATTGTCTGGTAGAGTCCTGGCTCATCACCAATTACTAATGGACCGTCTTGTGGCTATGGAATGCATCACTGGTTTGGTATGATTGTTCAAGTTTTTAAGAGTTGACTTGTAAACAGGTGGAGGGGAATGTTGGACCTTGGTCCACAGACACAGCCAAATATTACAAGTTCTTTCTACAATAACAAATGCTCACGAGGCACTTATTCAGGTGGTTTAGAGTGTCTTTCAATTATTGGTAAAAATGTTATTTGTCCCCCAACTCTTCCATTTGCCATAAATTTTTACATCGCATAAAACCATCTTCTCCATTTAAAAATGATTTTATCCTCTTTCTAGTTCACTATATGACTCTGGGCTAATAGAACAGAAACATCTCTCTTCAGCAGTCATGTTGACAAATACTCCACAAATATAGATTTTATAAAATTTGAAAAGAGAATATAGTACAGTTCTTTTAAGTCTGCTACCTGGGTTTTATCGCACTTAACTCTGGATAAATTTTAGGGCTGGGGGGCATATCGATTTTTATCCATTGCACTGTGATTTTCAGTCATTAAAAAAGTCTTCATTTTCAAATCCATATAGAAGTCTTGCCTATTACTGTTCTGTGTCTCCATCAGTAAAGCATGATTTGAATGAGCACATATGTTTGTGAGATCTTCTTAGATAATAAATCTTTTCTCTTGAGAGTTCTGATGTCTTTGAAACTGAATACATCTACAATGTTTTCACACAATCTAGTTAGGGCTGCTAGATTTACCAAATAAAATACAAGATGCCTGAAATTTGGATTTCAGAAAATAAATACTTTTAAGTATAAGTATGCCCTACACACTTAT
>NW_016804410.1:1576945-1579655 GCF_001698545.2 Rhinopithecus bieti
AAAAAAAAAAAAAAAAAAAAAAAAAATTCTTATTTATCTGATGTTCAAACTGGGTTTCTTCCGCCTTATCTGGTGAACCTAAACCTTCCATAAATTGAAGGTTAGCATATATACCCAATAACTGGCTTCCTCAACATTTTGTGTCTTTTTACAAGACAATTTAAACCACCATACTATTTTATTTTGAAGGATAGCTCTTCTCTGTGTATATTTGGAGAGGACTTCTGATAGGGCCCTTTTATATTAGATTCTTAGTAGATAAGCATATGGACCATCCTTACAGGACAAACCCTAAATGAACCTATAAGAAAAAAAATATGAGCTTTTAAGGCCCTGTGGAAAGATGGATCTCTCTCCATTTGTCTTGCAAACATGGCATGCAAGACAGAATGGGGATCTAATATTCTGGGTCACCAGAGAGGATGGGTGTACGTTTCAGTCATTCAAATGCTAAGGCATTTATCTAACACCATTCTTAGGTTATGAAGATCTTAGCCAGGTCTACAACTAGGACTCTAATATGTTTTAAATTGAGGTGTTTTGTAGCCATTTCTCTAAATTACATTTGGCAGAGATGAAGGATTCCACTTATATTCCAATGAAAATTGCTTTATTATTAGACAGACCCTCTTAAGCATGTGTCACTTCACAAGAAGAAGCTGAGGAGAGCACTTAACATTCTTTTCATAGGTTCCCACATAGAAAAAGGTTCCTTTTTTTCCACTTCTAAATTCCTTTGGAAAGTTGCTGACCTTAATTTTCCCTTCTCTCCCAGGATGAGAAGATTAAGGAAAAAAAAAAAAACTCATATGTTCATGAGGTCATTTAAATACCCAGGACAGTCCAGTTAATAAAGACATTATATGGCATCCGTATTAATCTAACCCTTAATTTGCTATACTCCTAGGATTACTTCCTGTGTGGTGGTTAGGATTATGCACAGACCATGGAGATGAAGCTCAATTCTGCTTTCACAAGCGAGGAAACGGATGCCCACCGAGGGACAGCCCTCGATGAAGGTCGCACATCAAATATAAGATATAGTGTGTATTGCAAGCAGGTTTCCTGAATCTCTTTTTCCACAATATTTTCTGTTAACAATTTACTCATTATGCATAGATGAAAATCATTTAGGTATATTGTTGCTTAAAAACAAAAGCCAATGCACCCGTGTTCATAACAGCATTATTCACAATAACCAAAAGCTGGAAGCAACCCAACTGTCCATCAAAGGTTAAATGGATAAATAAAATATAGCATATGCAGATGATGAGATATTACTCAGTCTTAAAATGGAAGGCGATTCTGACACATGCTGCAACATGGATGAATCTTAAGGACGTTATGCTAAGTCAAATAAACCAATCACAAATGGACAAATACTACATGAATCCATTTATATAAGGCATCGAGAGTGTCAAATTCACAGAGAAAGTAGAATGGTGGTTGCTGGGGTTGGAGGAGAGGAAAAGGAGGGGTTATTGTTGAATGGGTATAGGGCTGGAGGTAGATGGGTGGTGACGAATGCACAACAATGTGAGTTTATTCCATGCTACTCAGCTGTACATTTTAAAAGTGTTAAAATAGTAAATTTTACTTTATGTGTATTTCATCCAACTTTTTTTTTTTTTAACGGAGTTTTGCTCTTGTTACCCAGGCTGCAGTGCAATGGCACGACCTTGGCTCACCGCAACCTCTGCCTCTTGGGTTCAAGCAATTCTCCTGCCTCAGCCTCCCGAGTAGATGGGATTACAGGCATGAGCCACCATGCCCAGCTAAGCTTTGTATCTTTAGTAGAGATAGGGTTTCTCCACGTTGGTCAGGCTGGTCTCGAATTCCCAACCTCAGGTGATCCACCCACCTCGTCCTCCCAAAGTCCTAGAATTACAGGCGTGAGCCATCGTACCCAGCCCCCAATTTTTTTTAATACTTTAAGTTCTAGGGTACATGTGCACAATGTGCAGGTTTTTTACATATGTATACATATGTAACGTTGGTGTGCTGTGCCCATTAACTCATCATTTACATTAGGTATATCTCCTAATGCTATCCCTCCCCCCTTCCCCCACCCCGTGACAGGCCCCGGTGTGTGATGTTCCACACTCTGTGTCCAAGTGTTCTCATTGTTCAATTCCCACCTGTGAGTGAGAACATGCAGTGTTTGGTTTTCTGTTCTTGCGATAGTCTGCTGAGAATGATGGTTTCCAGCTGCATCTATGTCCCTACAAAGGACATGAACTCTTTTTTATGGCTTTTTTATGGCTGCATAGTATTCCATGGTGTATATGTGCCACATTTCCTTTATCCAGTTTATCACTGATGGGCATTTGGGTTGGTTCCAAGTCTTTGCTATTGTGAATAGTGTCGCAATAAACATACATGTGCATGTGTCTTATTTATAGCAGCATGATTTATAATCCTTTGGGTATATACCCACTAATGGGACGGCTGGGTCAAATGGTATTTCTAGTTCTAGATCCTTGAGGAATTGCCACACTGTCTTCCACAATGGTTGAACTAGTTTGCAGTCCTACCAACAGTGTAAAAGTGTTCCTATTTCTCCACATCCTCTCCAGCACCTGTTGTTTCCTGACTTTTTAATGATTGCCATTCTAACTGGTGTGAGATGGTATCTCATTGTGGTTTTGATTTGCATTTCTCTGATGGCAAGTGATGATGAGCATTTTTTCATGTGTCTGTTGGCTGTATG
>NW_016804410.1:1580655-1582886 GCF_001698545.2 Rhinopithecus bieti
AGTATTTTATTGAGGATTTTGCATCGATGTTCATCAGGGAGAGTCTTCACCAAACAAAAGGAGAAATCTGATTTTATGGAAGTCCAAGGTGCTCACTTCAAGTGCTTGCTAAGAATTGAGTTTAAAACTGAGAAGAGATCTGAAGCATTCATCTACATGGGGATATAAAATGGTTAAGAAATCTGTTTCAGGACAGACATGGGTGACTTTTAAGAAAGTAGGATGCATGTTATTCAGGTGGCCTGGAGTGGGGTAAACCAAGGAGCTGTAGGCGAGGGCACTGAGAAGGCTATCCTGTCCCAGAATATCTCCGCTCACTCTGCCATCTCATTTGGAGATTCAATTTGGTTCAATAGTTTCACTTTTAAAATACAAATGCCCCAGAAGAGTTTTATATCCCAAAACCCCTGGCACAACACTTTTAGCCTTCATTTCTGGACTTCCCAACTGATCTTCATTCTCCAATCCACCTCCCTCAATCCATTCTCCACACTGGAGACCCCTGTTTATAACTCCCACAGCATCCCATGCCCTTCCCTTAAAGCACTTGGCAAAAATGTGTGTGCATTATGTGCCATAGTTATTTGCTTAGTATCTGTCCACTCCAAGCTTAATGAAAGCAGGCATAGTGTCTCCTTCGTCCTTCTTGTGGCTCAACACCTACTATAGTGTTTAGTACAAGAGCAGGCCCACCGTAAATAACTTCTAAATGTTTGGGTCAGTCAACAAGCAGCTTAGAAGACCAGTAGGTCCCTGAAGTTCAACTGGGCAATGGTTAAGTGAAGTGATTGAAGTAATCGCTACAGTTCTCTCATCCATCTGCTCAGTAGTTGTAAAATGGGCTGTTCTACCCATACTTCCATTAAAATAGCATATGAAGAATGCCTACCAGAAGCACTAAAAATGAAAAATTAACCTAAACATTAAATTTACAACTTATAAGATACTGTAAGTCAGAAAAATGAAAAGCATATCTTTTAATTCTCCATATTTCAGTCCTATTTAATAGTCACAAGTAAAACACTGTAAACTTTTCCTATTCAAAGCCTAATGAGAAGCAGCACTTACACAAAACAGAAATAACCGTATCATTCTTCCAGTATTTTAGCAGAATGTAATCACTGTGTGCGTGAATATATATGTTTTGAAAACACGTTTTGCCAATGCCCTTAATGCTTGGCTTATTAAACACTCTGTTTCTATGTGAATCAAAATGTTAAATAACAATCCTTTGTGTGATCCCTCTTTGTGACCACTAATGTCCTATAGATTTTATCTGCAGAAAAGGAACTGTAAGGAAAGAGGACAGGTGATTGGACTGCAATGTCCTAGGACTGAGTTTTGAGATTTGTATCAGCATTAGAACTCAAGGTATTATACACCTGGTAAGCCTCTTAAAATTGAATCTAGGCCTATATTGCAACTAAAGTTAATTCACTGTCTTCTTCCTCCTCCACAGAAAAGCTAAACAACCTAATGGCTTGTTGTACTACCGTGACTTTAACAGAAGTATTTTCCATTTTGTCATTTTTCTTCTATGAAAAAATTAATTATAAAGATCTTTGTCTTAGGTTGAAGGGTTACAAAGCCATTTGAAAACTCTGGTTTTGATGGTTGAAAATTGAGATTAAAAAAAAAAATTCACCATAAACCAGGAAACATTTAATTCTCTACTTTCTTCCTTTTCCAGAATAAACTAGCCAAGGATTTAATAAAACTAACATGAATCTAAAATTCCTCTCTAGGTTTAGGAAACTACTAATGAAGATGAAACCAATCAGTCTTTTTTCTTTCTTCCATAGGCAGAACATAACTTAAACACTATAAAGAAACTTCAGATACATTTTTGATTGAATGAAATAAAATAATGGCCGGATACCGTGGCTCACACCTGCAATCCCAGCACTTTGGGAAACTGAGGTGGGCAGATAACCTGAGGTCAGGAGTTCCAGACCATCCTGGCTAACATGGTGAAACCCTGTCTCTCCTAAAAATGCAAAAATTAGCCAGGCATGGTATCAGGTGCCTGTAATCCCAGCTACTCGGAAGGTTGAGGCAGGAGAATCACTTGAACCCAGGAGGCGGAGGTGCAGTGAGCCAAGATTGCACCACTCTACTTCAGCCTAGGTGACAGGGCAAGACTCTGTCTCCAACAAATAAATAAATAAAATAAAATAAATCAATAAAACAGTGGATTTTTTGTTGTCATTATCAATTGGCTTCACCCTTTT
>NW_016804410.1:1588591-1632452 GCF_001698545.2 Rhinopithecus bieti
TTCCTTGAGCTGCTGTGAGCTTCACTCAGTTCCAGCTTCCCAGCAGCTTTGTTTACCTACTTAGGCCTCAGCAATGGCGGGCGCCCCTCCCCCAGCCTCCCTGCTGCCTTGCGGATAGATCGCGGCAGACTGCTGTGTTAGCAATGAGGGAGGCTCCGTGGGCGTGGGACCCTCCCAGCCACGTGTGGGATATATTCTCCTGGTGTGCCAATTGGCTTAAAGCGCAGTATTGGGGTGGGAGTTACCCGATTTTCCAGGTGTTGTGTGTCTCAGTTCCCCTGGCTAGGAAAAGGGATTCCCTTCCCCTTGCGCTTCTCAGGTGAGGCGATGCCTCGCCCTGCTTCAGCTCTTGCTGGTCAGGCTGCAGCAGCTGACCAGCACCGATTGTCCGGCACTCCCTAGTGAGATGACCCCAGTACCTCAGTTGAAAATGCAGAAATCACCAGTCTTCTGTGTCGCTTGCGCTGGGAGTTGGAGACTGGAGCTGTTCCTATTCGGCCATCTTGCTCCGCCAATTGGCTTCACCCTTAATGGACATTTGGTATTTTTCCCAAGAATTCGAGAATACTTCCTTTCTAAGGACTTCTTGTCTCTGCTCCTTCCCATTAGTTAATGGAGAATCTTGAACCAATGGTTCGTGTGACTCCTACTAGGTTCCGTTTAGTCTATGTGTCACCATGAGATAGATGCCAGGAGGTAAAGCTTTCACTGTGAAATACGCTTGAGGGCAAAGTGGGCAGTGCCTAGCCTGGAATAACACAATCTGATAGCATACTACAAGACTTTCCAGTCTGGTATTTAAAAACTGAGAGCCAACATCTGCTCTCCTTGGGGTCTAAGCTAATTCTTCTTAACTCAGCAAAATTACCTTTTCATTCCTCCTCCTAGATCACTAGTTTTTTATAACTGACAAGGAATACTCATCACAATATCTGTCAGGCAACGATTTCTTGATTGATGGTAATGATTTCCAGATGTCCTGGTGTCTCCTCTCTTCTTGATCTAGCATTTTAACATTTTCTTCAGCATATTTAGATTTTTATAGCCAAAGTCTGTTCTTCATGAAATGATCACAAAAATTAACAGGGTCAGCCTCAAGTACTGGCATCAAAGATAAATTCTAGGTGGCAAGTAGTGCAATACTTAATTATATAAATCACATCAAGGTGAAACCCATAAAATACACAAAATAACCTTTATGAAGAGAAGTCCTCTCTCAAAAATAATGTGGTGGTTCCTCACAAAATTAAAAATAGAATTATCATATGACCCAACAATTCCACTCCTACGTATATACCAAAAAATCCAAAGCAGAGTCTTGAAAGTATATTTGTGCACCCATTTTCACTGCACCATTATTCACAATAGCTGAAAAGTAGGAAAAACCCCAGTATTCATCCATGGATGACTAGACAAGCAAAATATGGCATATACATTGAGGGGAATATTATTCAGCCTTAAAAAGGAAGAAAATTCTGACAAATGCTATAATATGAATGAACTTTGAGAACCTTATGCCAAGTCAAGTAAGATGTTCACAAAAAGACAAATACTATATGATTCTGCTTATATGAGGTATCTAGACTCATCAAATTCATAGAAACAGAAAGTAGAACAGTGGTTGCCAGGAGGTAGGGAGGGGAAAGAAGATTTATTGTTTAATTGGTGCAGAGTTTAGTTTCAGTTTTGCCAGGTGAAAAGTTCTAGAGATGGATAATGTTAATGGGCTCACAACAAAATGAATGTATTACACTACTGAACTGTACACTTGAGGTCATGAGTTCGAGACCAGCCTGGCCAACATAGCAAAGCCCCATCTCTACTAAAACTACAAAAATTAGGTGGTGGATGCCTGTAATCCTAGCTATTTGGGAGGTTGAGGCAGGCATATTTCTTGAACCTGGGAGCTGGAAGTTGCAGAGAACCGAGATAGTGTCACTGCACTCCAGCCTGGGCAACAGAGCAGGACTCCATCTCAAAAAAAAAAAAAAAGAAGAAGAAGAAAAGAAATGGTTAAGGTAGTAAATTTTGTTAGGCACATTTTTTACCACAATTTTTTAAAAGCCCTCCCTTGTCACTTTATCTGGAGGAGCGCATTGTACTGTTCCAAAGGAGCATGCCCACGAAGTATCCTAGGATGGAAGCAAGAGGCTGATGGAAAAGGACGGCAGGACTGGCTTAGCCTGGGCTGGGAAAGGAGCATATCTGTGTGTCCCTTGCCAGTGCAGTGGTCACTGGTCCAAATCAAAAAGCTTAGACATGGGTATGACGAACTTAAGGGTGACAAAGACAAGTGTCAACAAATAAGAGGGATGGGGAGGAGAGAGTGGGACAGAAGCAGAATATCTGTTCTAGATATTCTGTTATCTCTAGATAACAGATAGCCTCCAAGGCTGGCAGGTGGCAGCAGCAGTGTGCCCTGGGACCTCTGGCTAGGGGATGGGGCCCGGGGGGAATCTCTAGGAGGGGACCAGCAGGATTATCAGAGCAAGATTATCAGAGTCCCCTGCAGCCAGTCTGGAATTAGAAGAGAGCTCCAGCCTCTCAAAAGGAGCCTGATGGAAATCAGGAATTGAGAAAGAAGAGCAAGCAATTAATATTTTTAAGTGTTTGCTGTTTGCGTTATATTCCTTATTTTACTTAATTCGCACACCATTCATAACAGCTATCAGTTACGTTGCCCTTAGTAGTTACCATGCATAGTTAACATGTTTTCCACAGACTGATTCGTTTAACACTCACACAAATAAGTGAGGTAAGTCCTGTTATTAATATGTTTTATAGATGATGAAACTGAGGCACAAAAAGGACATCATCCTGTAGGTTAGGGGATAGAAACTATTATCTGTATTTCAGATAGAGAAACTGAGGGCTGCAGAAGTTGAGTAAATTGCCCAGGTCACACAGTGAGGAGTAGAGTTGCGCTTTACAGCTGGGATACTGATTCCAGAGGCAGGATCGGAATTACTTTGCTATCCTGGCTGTTGGGCAGACTCCAAGGAGGCTTAGACAAAAGCCACAGCTCAGCGTGCACAGTCACTCCCAGGGATCCTTCGGTGTTGATCTGATGACTGCAGAACAAACTCAGAACTCACCTCTGATTCTCCCTTGCTCACTCGCCTAGTCCCCAGTCCCTTAGAGACAGAGTCAGCCTGATCCGGCCAAGTCTGGCTCAGGATCTGGGTGGGCAGGGTGCAGGAGCACCCCTAAGGGGAGCTGGGGGGATGGAAACTCATCACACCGTCTGACAAGCACACACATTCTTGTTAGATATCAACATTAACTAGCTGTTGCCCTAACATAAACTACTGATTTCACTTTATTTTAATATCCTTTTCCATTTAAAATTGTATGCCCTCTCATCTAGAAATGGTTCTCATTCCAGGAGGAGGATGCCTTGAGGCTAGCAGTGTTATCAATTTTACTCTATTCATGAATCGTTCAGCCTTAAGCATATATTCATCTAGCTTACTTTAGAGCATGAATCAGAATAGAATATGCTAAATCTTTAACTAAAATAATTTCTAACACTAAATCATGTCCTTCTGAGCCTAATGAACAGAGTCTCTGTATCTAGATTTTTGGCCTATCCCTTATGATAAGGCCTCAGATCATGGACATAGAAATGTAAAGAGTTTTGTAAGCGGAAGTTCATTAAAAGCAGATAATAACGTGGTCAACATAGGAACGAAAAAGAGGTGTTCCTCATTTCTCTTATCTACCCCTCTAAGGGCTATTGGATGAAATTCTGAGAATGTGTGACCTATGGCCTCTAATACTGTGCTCGGAATTTAGTTTAAACATAATGGCCTAAATATATAAAGTTTTAGCTATGTTTAACATTCTGGAAGAATATCCACTTTTACTGAACAATACATAGTAGTTAAAAATACTTTATTTTCTTCCTCTATGTGGGTACTGATTTAAAATTTGAGGCACCTGCACAGATATAATCATAACATTGTTTATGCCATTTTGATTATGAAGGACAATGATAAATTATACTTTGTCATATACATTGTCTATCATACGTGGATTTCTATGTATTACAAAGGACTAATAACCATTATGCAATTACAATAAGGCTTGTGGCCTGAAGAAATTGATTTCAACTTTGTAAGGTTGTGAGATATTGGTAGAAGTTTTTAAAATTTCTCCCTCGACTTTTTCTGATAACAAATTTACCAAACACTCAATACTGGAAACTGTAAGATGGTTGGGGAAAAGTTACAAGATGACAAAAAAGTATACTACAAGGTAAGATTTTTCCAATGTTATAAAACAACTTAATACTGTACCATTCCACACACATCACATTTCTGGGAGTTACCTGTGTTTGCAATATTTTCAGTAATCTTAGCTTTAGGACATCTTCCCACTATTCTACACTGAAAACTTAATTTACAAATCTCTCAAGCATTGAATGAATACGAAAGATCTTCTCCGTCTTTGATTCCATAGGGAAAGAACTTTCTCATCAATGATCACCTGCCCTGATGACTGTTACGGCGCTCTGCACCTAAAGCAAGAGGAATTAAACATTTTGAACACGGGAGGATCATTATTGCTCCCGGAGCGTTATTGTTATTCTCCTTCTCTGCTTCCTGTTTCGTATTTGACTGTCTACAAAGGAACCAGTCAACAAATACACCAACTGATGTGTCTGGTCCTTTTTTTTTTTTTTTTTTTTTGAGACAGAATCTCTCTCTGTCTCCCAGGCTGGAGCCCAGTGGAATGATCTCGGCTCACCGCAACCTCCACCTCCCGGGTTCACGCCATCCTCCACCTCCCGGGTTCACGCCATCCTCCTGCCTCAGCCTCCCGAGTAGCTGGGACTACAGGCACACGTCACCACGCCTGGCTAATTTTTTGAATTTTTAGTAGAGACAGGGTTTCACCGTGATAGCCAGGATGGTGTCTGGCTCTTATATTCAAAAAATTTCCATGGAGTGTGCTAATCTACAAATGTTTAAACTGAAAATGAGAGGCTGATTCCAGAAGTGAAAGGTACGTGGGAAATAGGTCAAGAGTTGGTGTTAGTGTTCTTTTTCACAAGGGCCTTTCTACCTTTGTTACTTTCGTCAGACCAAGAACCAGCTCTTGAGAAGTCTATTTTAGTATCCACAATCATGGCAAGAGCTCTTTCAATAAGCAGAACAGAAACAGCTACAATGGTAACGTGTTTTCAACCAGAAACCAGATTTGCCTCCTGGGGCTGAGAGCACCTCTGTGCATGCTAAATTCTGCATGTGGCTGAGATCTGCTTCCCATTTATTGGGTCTGAAAGAGAATAAAATGCATATCTGGATTTTTAGGTCCTTTATCTGTCATCAGGAGAATACTTTAATGAGCCTTATGTAATTTTTTAAAAGATGACACCAAGAATAACCTGCAAAACCTACTCGCTTAGACTTGCTCAATTTCATCCAAATATAGCATTTAGCATTATTGCCTCTATCTTTTATGACCTGAAATATTCCAAGTTTGACTTGAGTGTCACAATAAACATTCTTCATTCCATTATTTCCTTACTTCCGAGAAACTATTTGTTATGCGTTCTTATTGCTGAGACTTTTTCTAAGAGTGCCTAGGGGGTGCTTCTAGGATTCTCTTGAGGGCCTTTAAAAAATACGGGAGCCCGAATCCCGTCTCTGTGAGTAGAGCTCAGGCCTGCATATTTGTAAAAGATCCCCACGTAATTCTGATGACCACCCTGGTTGAAATCATTGTATTTAATAGTGAAATATTTTTTTGAAACTTTTAACATGGGTATTAGGTAATAAGGTGTGATGGGGGCAAGTTACTCTTCATTCTTTTGTGTAAATCATGCCTCTTCTGCTGGTGTGTAAAAACAAGCAACAGTGTGGGGAATTCACTACTATAATATAGCTACTTTCTTAAAATTCTAGTTTAAACTATGATGCCATTTTCGAAGGCCCAATATTGCTTTTCAGTATATCCACAAATGGACTCTTTGAGCTTGTATTCCCAAGGTCCTATTTTCCAATTTTTTCTGTTTGCAGTTTGGACATACAATATATTACTAAAATATCTTTTAAAACTGCTTCCAGGTTCTCTGAACAGGACCCTAGAGAATGCTACAAAATATGCACCACAAGTTCTATGTGACATAGATTTTCTTTTTAATTTTATGTTGCATCATTGGTTTTTGAAGCAGTTGCTTGAAAAGAAACACTTTGCCTTCTCCTGCCTCAAATAAATAATATGTAAAAGCTATTTAAGACACTGAGAGATCTGGGGAAATAGGAATTATAGGAGACTTAAATGTCTCAGTGATGCAGACCTTCTTGAAAGCACAATACATAATTCAACTTTTAGAGAAATTTATGTTACAAAGAAACCTGCTCACTCTCCATTTCTCCCTCCACACAAACATAAAATAGAATATTTTGCATAGAGTATGACAGTGAAGATGAAACCTATAAACTGAGCTTAATATGTGATGTAATAATGGGAGATTACAGAGTAAATATTGTGTACCTGCATCACATAGAGGATTAGTAAGCTAAGAAGTCTTACACCTTACAACATTAAGATGAATTGAAATGTGCCATCCCTATGTTAAGAAAATTCTTTATTAAATCCATTGTTTTACAGACTCTGAGCTCCAGCTTCTGCTAATGGTAAAAGAGCTTGATAAGACATAACTTCCTGATACAATTACAAAATCTTGACAAATAAAAGATAAAACAACTATTTGAACTATTTGAAATGGCCAAACACGAGCAAAACCTTGAAAGATCAACTACAGTGGGTGAGATTTGCAAGTGTGTGTTTTTTTCTTGGAGATTATCCTCGATCTCTGTGTATTTAAGTGGCAGAAATCAGCGACCTTATTGGCTTAAGGTGCCAGAGGACAGAGTTAAGGCTCAGAGAAGACAGGAAGTTATGAGGCTGAAAGGAAGGGAATTTTAGAAAATGTGCATAAAACCTATGAACAGAAATCTGATTAAATGCTTGGCAGACTGCTAACTAAACATGTATGGGGGAGTTCTTAGGGGAGGCCAGACCAAAACCAAGAGCTAGAATCTGAAAGAACTGAGCTGAGATTTCACCTGCTGCCCAGCATATGGGAGACAATTGGGAGTTCAAAACTAGCCAATTCAATTGCCAGCTAGAAAAAGAAAGCTGCTCTTCAGAAGAACATCACAGATTGCAGAGTCCCAATAACTTGTCATTCATAATGCCCATTATACAATGAAAAATCACCAGATTTGCAAAGAAGTAGAAAAATGTGACACTTTTAAAAAATAGCCAATAAAAACAGATGCTGAGGTGACCCAGATATTGCAACTACCAAACAGACGTTTTTGAGCTGCTCAAGGAGGCAATGTGGTATCATCACATTTCAAGTCCCCTTAGGCATCACTAAGAGATTTCAGCCTTTGAGTGATAATATTGACATGAACAATAGTTATAACTTGCTGAGCATTCACATATGTGGTCAAATGATTTCCACCAAGAGTGCCAAAACCATTCCATAGGGAAAATAGTGTTTTCAACAAAAGGTATTGAGAAAACTGGATATCTATGTGCAAAAGGATAGAATTGGACCCTTACTTTATATAAAAATTAACCCAAAATAGGTTAAAGACCTAAATAAAAGAGCTAAAACTATAAAACACTTAGAAGAAGACACAGGGGGAAAGCTTTATGACTTTGGATTTGGCAATGATTTCTTAAGATTTGATAGCAAAAGCACAAGCAAAAAAAGGAAAAATAGATAAATTGAGCTATATCAAAATTTAAAACTTCTATACATCAGACAATACTCTCTGGCTATGAAAGGCCTGGATGGCATCTTCCTCCAAGAGAAGGCTGTTTTGCTTACATTGAATATCTGTTGTTCATGTAGCCACCTCGCCAATGATCTTAGCTACATCTTCTTGACAACTCCATGCAGCTTCTCTACCAGCACTTACGGCTTCACCCTGCACTTTTGTATTATGAAGATAACTTCTTTCCTTTACCTCATGATTTAATCCCTGCTAGCTTTGGACTTTTCTTCTGCAACTTTTTTTACCTCTATCAGCATTCACAGAGTTATAGAGAGTTAAGGTCTTGATCTGGATTAGGCTTTGTCTTAAGAGTACATTGTAGCTGGCTAGATCTAACCACACCACTAAACTTTCTCCCTATCGGCAATGAAGCCCTTTCATTTTCTTATCATGCGTGTGTTCACTGGAGTAGCACTTATAATTTCCTTCAAGAACTTTCCCTTGCATCCACAACTTGGTTTTTTGGCACAAGAGGCCTAGCTTTTGGCTTGTCTTGGCTTTTGACGTGCCTTCCTCAATATGCTTAATCATTTCTAGCTTTTCATTTAAATTGAGAGACACATGACTCTTTCTTTTAGTTGAACACTTAGAGGCCATTGTAGAGTTATTAACTGGCCTAATGTTAATATTCATGTGTAAGGGAATAAGGAGGCCTGAGGAGACAGAGAGAGACCGTGGAACGCTGGTGGTGGGGCAGTCAGAACACACACATTTATTGATTAAGTTCAGTGTCTTATATGGATGCAGTTCGTGACACTCTAAAAACAATTCTAATAGTAATATCAAAGATCACTGACCACAGATCATCATGGCAGATGCAATAACAATTTAAAAATATGAAATATTGTGAGAATTACCAAAATGTGACACAGTGACATGGGGTGAACACATGTTGTTGAAAATACAGCCTGATACACTTGCTTAAGCAAGTCAGGGTTGCCACAAACCTTTAATGTGTACAAAATGCAATATCTGCAAAGTATAATAAAGCAATCTGAAATAAAACAAGATAGGCCTGTATTATGTGTATTTTACCACAATTTTAAAATATTTTTAAAATTATTAAAAAATCTGTCCTTCAGCATAAGTTTGGATTTGTAAACAAAATCTAAACATCAGAACACATTTTGTGTTTTACTCAAATGTACGAGTATCAGTCATTGGTAAGGGAATCACTATAATTAAAATTCATTTGACAGAAATGTCCAATCACCCACACTGAAGGATGGAGGAAGAAAGGGATTGGCTGCTTCTTAACTTGTTTCCACATGGCTAGAGAAAAACTCTGAGATTACTTTTAATGACAGAACAAAGCTTTGTCCTATCTCTTCCATGTGGAGGCCACAAAGTATGCATGCATTTCTTTTTTATCCTGCTTTTCCGTATGTAATAAATTGCAGCAAAGCTAAGACCAAGGAAGTAAAATACACTGTCTTCCCATTTCCCAACCATACCACCACCAAGATTTCTTCAGTGAATGGAGTGAGGGAGTTAACCGCAAAGCCAAGAATCTAAACCTAGGATCTACCTAGGAAGAAAAACGTAGGACTCTGTTTTCTACAACAGTGGTTTTCAAAGAGTGATTTCCAGACCAACAATGCTGGCATCACCGGGAATCTTATCAGAAACTGTGGGTGGGGCCAGCAATGTGTGTTTAAAGAAGTGGTGCTGAAGTTTGAGAACCTGATTAGTGTCAATGCCATTACCCCTCATGGCGTAAGAGCCTGTGAGGGAGAAGGGCAGGAATTCAAAGTGGAAGCTTGGGTGAAAATTGAACATTTGCTTTTGAAGGAACGAAATGGGAAATATGAATAAATAAAAGTAACAGAAAATTAGGTTAATGAAAAGTTCTTATGTATATATTCGTCTTTAAGGTTTGTTTTTAAAGAGCATCTCATTCAATTGATGTTTATATTTTATTGCCGTTTTCATTAAAATAATTTTTATTCAAAAATTTAGAAACCTGTCTGAATACTATATTGATAAGCCCTTTACAAATCACTTTAAGTGCATACCCTACTTAGTCCCCACAATAACACCATCAGGTGGACACTACTATTATTCCCATCTTACAAATGAGAAAACAAGTTTCAGAGGTTAAAGTATCTTGTGCATGGCTATAGCTGAAAGAAGCGGTAAAGCTTGAATTCAAACTGCGTCTATTGACCCAGAGCCTCAGCCTGCCCAGCATGGAGTGCTGCCTGTTGGGTAGACCACTCTAGACAATGAACTTGAGTATAGGGTTAGTCCCTAACCCAGAGCCATCAGAGACTCATCTTGCACATTTACCACTTGAATATTAGGTTGGTGCAAAAATTATTGTGATTGTTGACATTACTTTTAATGGCACAACTGCAATTATTTTTGCACCAATTTAACGTAATCTGCTCCCGCCTTCTGTCCATTATTTCTGCTGAAAATCCCTACCTCACACCTCCCACTTCAACCCAGGCTTCATTGTGCAGGCAAATTAGTTTTCCATAGATATAATTTTCAACCTGTCAGAGCCCAGTTCAAAACCTCCTAAATATCCACTCTTGGTCTTCATGTCCACCTGTAGGGTCTCACCTTGTATTCATGAATTGAAACACCCTACGCCCTGCCCTGCTCCCTCTGACAACAAGTCTGTATCTATTACTCCATTCTTAAGCACGTTCCCTCCTCCCTAGACTGCTCAGTCTCTTTCCAGCCTCAGAAACATTCTGTTGCCACTGACCTCCATTTTTTGGCTCCTGTTGTCTTCTGGACTGGGATATTCTCCTCTTTCCCACCCATTTCAATTCTGCCCCTCCTTGCCCTCCTTGCCCCTTGGCTGGAGCCCACATTGATCTATTTCTCCCCAGGCTCCTTCAGCTCTCACTACCTGCTGCAGGGGTCCAACTCTAACAAGATCCCCACTGGCAAAACATTTATATATGCCCATTTATAAACTATATAAATGTACTACCTAATGGATATTGTAAATGCACACTTTAATGCATCATGAAAATAGAAATTAAAAGATAAAAGGTAAACATGGGTGATTTTCATATTTTCTTTCTTCATCTCAAAATATTATCTTTTATATTTTCATTTCTTTTTTTTTTTTTGAGACAGAGTCTCACTCTGTCACTCAGGCTGGAGTGCAGTGGCACAACCTCAGCTCGCTGCAGCCTCTGCCTCCCGGGTTCAAGCGATTCTTGTGCCTCAGCCTCCCAAGTAGCTGGGATCACAGGCATGAGCCACCAGGCCCGGCTCATTTTTGTATTTTTAGTAGAGACGGGTTTCGTCATGTTGCTCAGGCTGGTCTCTAACTCCTGGCCTCTAGTGATCCACCAGTCTCGGCCTCCCACAGTGCTAGGTTTATAGGCATGAGCCACCATGCCTATCTTGGGGGCCCTGGGGTTCCTGAGTACAGTCCCCAGCCTCTGACCAAAGATTTGTTACTTCATCTTTTGCTGCCGGCTTTCATTGTTCAGCTTGTCATGTGTCCTTAGCTTATTAAAAAAAAAATTGTATGTCCTTAAGAGGAATGAACTCTGTTTCCAGTGACTAAAATGGAGTGCCTTACGGTAGGTGCCCAGTTCATTACTGATACCATTCCATTGATGTCCATGGCACCCAGCTGGCAGGTGAAGCCTTCCAGGCTGTTGGTTATCGTTAGACCACAGCTCCTGGCCATTGTGCAAAACAGGATGGTACTAATTTCATCTAACTTCAAAGGAAAGTTAGGTGGTTAATACATCCAATGTCACTTGGCCAGTTCCTGCAAAACTAAAGATTTCCAAAAGAATAGTCTGACGTATAGCCCATGAGAGAATAAAATATCTCACTAAGTCTTGGTGAGTTAAGAATACTGTGGTATTTCATTTTCTTCCCATCTTCCTTGCCTCTCTTTAACCCTGTTTAGATATCCCTGGATCACCTGGAAGTCAGATGGCATTCCCTGAAGCACCTAGTAAAGTGAAAGGTGACACTATGAACCCCGACCAGTATCTAACAAACAATATAATGTTTAAAAATCACTCTTTCCCTCTAATAAAAGTTTCAGCCAATCATTGCTCCGAATTACGACCTTGGTTGGGAAGCACAGGGAATCCTATTACTAAGGTGTGCTTTTCTTCCTTTGTCCTGAGTGTCATTCTCACATCTCTAAAGGTACTCTTATGTTATTAAAGAGTCCTGAAGCATGTCTCATTTCTTTCTGTTCTCCCCCTTGTGTTTTACACCTTTGTTAATGATCTGGGAGATGGAGAAAGTAGCACATAAGTGAAATTTGCCAGTGCTGACAAATTATAGTTGCAAAAGGTTCAAAGAGAGGGAGGAAGGGAAGATGAGCAGGAAATAAAAAGTCACACTATTCTTAATAAGTAATGAGAAAATGTCTAGCCACTGCCATGAGTGACTCATCTGAAGCATTAACACCCTAACTTAGACACACGATAATAACTGGCAGGGAAGACGAAACTCATCCACAAGACTTGTCTTCCAAATTCCTTGGTGTAAAATGCCAGAGAGTTCCCCTGTTCCACTTTCAATGGAAGGCAGTGGATGCTTTCACTGACCTCGTGGTGAAAGAATGTTACCAACCAAGACTGTGGTCTTGCATATGATTTTGTAAAGCAGAGTCTGGCCAGAAAGGAGCCACTCTCCTGGCCCCTGGAGAACAAGTTTTGGGATTATTCAAACAGTGGAACCCCTCCCCGTTTACCCCCAGTCCACTCTCATGCTGAGCAGTGCAGAGTCTGGCCATATCCGCAGGCATCTGCAGAACAATAGGGGTGATCTGAGAGTCAAGGGCAAGTTGAGGGCCAGGGTGGGGAGCAAAGTTGCAGGTATTTCCCTTTCCCTTAGATTTCTGGAGGTCTGTGGAGGTGAAGAGTGAACAAAGCATCATCATGATCACCATGTGTCTTTATTTTGTGGGTATCTTCCCTGCTGTTGCGTGTTAAGCAACGGGCATGTGCAGAAACTATTATGTCTACTTCTGGCCATCACTGGGCAAGACAGTATTAGAATGCTATTCTGCAGAAAAGAAAGTAGTTCAGAGAGATAAAGTAATTTGATTACTTAATCCAGATTCACACAGTCAGTCGGTGGAAGGCCTGACAGCCTGACTTCTAAGCACTGCCTTTTCCCTTCCCTCTGCTATTTTTTGCCTGCATTATTGTATGTGCTCAGTATAAATAAAGTATAAATAAAGACTAGTTTGTATGTGCTCAGTATAAATAAAGATCTATGCAACTTTACTTGCCCCCCACCACATGCTGGCCCAATTCCTCTAATTCCTAAACACAGCACCTTTTTCTTGAAGTTTTGTTGTTGTTGCTGCTATTATAGTTTAGTTCCTTCTGGATCTTTGTGGCTTCTCTCTGAAATCTCCAGCAGCAAGCCACTCTGACTGCATATTTCTGAAATGCCAACATCGTCCCCCCTACCACATCCCCTGCAGAATGATTATCCAAAGGAGGGAGGTTTTCTCCTTATTTTGATTGCATGTCAAACACAGGGTTCAAATACCCACAAAGTCCACTAACTAAACTTCAATGCAATGGTGGAAACAAATTTAGTTTTATTTACAGTTTTATCTGCTATTTCTATATCACAATTTTTTAACTGCAGCTGAAGACTCTAGTCTTGACAGAGGACTAACTTTGTGAAATGTAGGTGGTGGGAAAAAATAGACAATCTAACTCCAAGAAAAGTATCTTGAAGGGAAAAAACTTCCTTTATCAAGCACCTTTGCCACCTACACTTCAAGTCAAGCAGAATGTTACCAAATATTGTTTCCTAAATATGTCCTTTAGATGCTGTGAAATAGTAATGTTTTAAAGAGTATAAAAAACTAAAAAATGGGGGTTTATTCTAGGAGAGTGGTTTTCAAAGTGTGGTCTTGGAAATGCTGGGCAGTGGCTGATACCCTTTCAGGGAATCTGCATAGTTAAAGCGATTTTCACAATAAAATTAAGACATCATTGCCTTTTTTCCTCTTATTCTCTTATGAGTAGACTATGAAGTTTCCAGAGTCTACACGACATGTAATGATGTCATTGCTCTGACAGCTTGTATTTAGATATTTTTCACTTTCTTACATTTATTCTCTAATGTGATAAATACTGATGTCCACATAAGCAGAAGTTCTTTGGGGTCCCCAGTAAAATGTATGAGTGTATCTTGGTTCATTTGGGTTGCTGTAAAAAAAAATACCATAGGCTGGATGTCTTATACACAACAAATATTTCTGTCTTTCAGTTCTGGAGGCTGGAAAGTCCAAGACTAAGGTGCCAGCAGATTTGGCATCTGATGAGGGCCTGTTTCTCATAGACAGCACCTTCTGTGTATCCTCATATGGAGGAAGAGACAAACAAACTTTTTTAGGCCTCTTTTATAAGAGCGTTAATCGCATTCATGAGGGCTTCTCTCTCATGACCTAATCGCCTCCCAAAGTTCCCACCTACTAACAATATCAATTTGAGGGTTAGGATTTCAGCATGTGAATCTGAGGGGTACAAACATTCAGAGTACAGCAGAGTGTAAAAAGACCAGGAAAACAAAAAGTCTGAGAGCTGCTGCAGCAAAACATACTTATTCATTTGAACTTAGCCCCTCATGAATTATTCAGGAAAAAGACAACATGTCACCAGGGTGGGGAGTGTGAAGGTAACAAGAAGGAATGTAACCTGAGTTCCAGAATTCCCACCGACTGCTCTGAGCACATCAGGCTGGGGTTTGCACCTGGCCGGTTCTCTCTGCACACAGAGTAGCAAACCAAAGACAGGAGAACAAAAGAGCAGTGGTCGATTCATGATTTGCACACTCATTCAGAGTTAACACTTAGCAAAACCGAGGGGATTCACATGGAAATTCAAAAGAAAATGGGTCTGCACACATGTTGGGTTTCCTGGCTCATTCGACCATACACAAGTACCTGGAGAGCCATCTGAGGCACACTGCACGAATCTGCAGTGTCTGTCTGTGCTCTTTGAAGAGTACAGAAAGGAAATCAGAGAAAAAAGGCAAGTATGCCTGGCACTGACTCTTCTTTGCATCTGAATGAAAGATGTGGAGGCATGACAGCTTTACAGAGAGCCCACCTGTTCAATCTTGTCGAGGATGGCACTCCCAGAACAGGTAATTGAGCTCAGTCTCAAAGTTGTCTCATTGCCTGTCATGCAAATGTGTCTGATTGGTTATTCTGAGTGCAATCAAACATAACAATACACTTTTGGTGGTTAACGTTTGCACCCGAAGTTGCAATTATCTGATAAAATAAGAAACAGCACTGAGGGCCACTGCTTCAGAACTCTGGGACATGAAGAGAAGAATAGAGTGTCCACTTCTAAAGGTCAAGTTCTGCGACGACTATGTCCTGGTACTGATCAATGTCCTTAATACTAGCAGCTTTCTATAAAGCTCTCTGCTCCTAAGTAATAGTGAAAAACTCAAAATCATTCTAATTAGTCATCTCAGGCAATATCAGAAAGTACTTTAAGTGGAATAAAATTTCCAGCATCCAGAAATACCAAGGACTTCTGGTTAGCTGCGTGTTCTCACCAATCGCTGCTGGAGGGAGAAAGGCACCCAAGGAGAAACAAAACAATAAAACACCTTAGCATAGTCCACATTGCTGCTTAACTCAAAAAGTTTCAAGCAACGATTTCACAACAATGTCAATGTACTTAATGCCACTAGGCTGTATATCTAAAATGGGTAAGATGGTAAAGATGTATACTATGCCACAATAAAAAAGTAGGGGAGATTGCTCAAGCTGCAGTGAAGAAAACTACTCCAACTCTGCTCTCAGTTGCCTAAACCAAGACAGCGATCAGGGTTAGGCAGGCAGAATGTGGCATACATTTGACATGGCCTGATCCCAGCCAACAGGAATCCATACTCGGGCAATAAAATGGATATATACCTGTACTTCGAACAGAAGATTGTTTTAATTGCTATATCTGCAGGTGTTGTAAAAGCAATCAAATTATAAGTGACAGACTTTTGCACCCTGGACTGCCCTTGATTTACTGAGGAGCTAACCTAACCTAACCCTTTGTAAGAGTATTGCTTAGCTTCCCTGTTTGACTGCAACATTTGGTGCGCTTTCGTGGACTGCTTGGACTCATACTCAGACCTCAGTTTGCAGAGTCAGTATTTCAGCATTTAAGTCCTCAAGAAAAAAGATCTAAAATCAGAACTATGTATGGTTTTGGGGTTTTTTAAGGTAAAATTATACTTTTGAACAGCAAAATGTTCACAATACTTATTAAATAAAATAATCAGGTTACTACGCAGTACATACAGTAAGGTTTTATTTTGTATTTAAAATATATACAAGAATAAGATTGTCAAAAATTTAAAACAGCAAATTTGACAGTGGGTGGGATAATTTGGGGATGGGGAGGTGGGAAGCTGTGGAAAAATATAAAGGCTTATTTTAAATAAAAACATGAAATTTAACAAATAACAAATAAGTTGGCCTTTAATACAAAATAGTTCTATACAGCTAAATTTAGCCTTTGAAGGATAAACCAGCCAACAACTCAGGACATTAACTATATTCCAATCTTCTAACCAAAATAGGTATGCATTTGAATCACTAAATTAAGGTGTAATTTTATATACAAAAGCCTTTTCAAACCTCAGCAAAGCAGGTAACTAAGTCATGCCCTGCTCTGAGAGAAAGTGGAAACTATTGTTATAAAGCAGAGGTTAATTTTCTTCAATGTTCACTGTGAAGCCTACACACACATATATATACTTTTTTGTGATGGGGTCTCACTATGTTGCCCAGGCCGGTCTCAAACTTCAGGGCTCAAGGGATCCTCTGCCTCAGCCTCTCAAAGTGCCGGGATTACAGGTGTGAGCCACCACACCCAGCCCATATGTATACATTTCATAAAAACAACAATAGTAACAACAATAAAAACAGAACAACTATCCAGGATATGATATATCGACATTTTAAAAATACTCAATTATTTTGCCCAATTATAAAGTAAATAATCACACATCCAAATCATGGCCATTAGTATATTACAAGAGAAGCCATTCCAACACGAGCTACCTTGACCTAAGTGTCATAATGGTTTATTCTAAATTTTGTGAACCAGAAAATAATAAATATGCTGTAATAAATGATGGACTAGTTACAGAAAATAATGACAAGAGATGCTTTAAGCTTAAAACGAGGCACTGTAACCATAAACAGCCAAGGTTTGCGTAGAAACAAATGTTTTTTTCACTATTCTTTCTATTCGTGTAATGGATTTATTCACTTAAAGAAAAGCAGACCAAAACATAGGTAGCCAATGTTAATTTAGGCATTTTTTTCTGATGCCAGTCAAGAAGCTGGCAACTCTTTCATCGATTTTCTCTATGGCAATGTTCCTAATAAATATATTTGGATGATGACAAAATTTTATCTGAAAAAAGGAACAAAATAACTGCTTCTCTCTTTGTTAATTATCGAGAGATTTTTGCAGGGTCCTTCAGGTATTTTTCTATCATGAAGAAGGGTAAATTGGGATAGCTGTGGGAGCGCTCATTATTATGCCTGGACTGTGATGGAAAGTGCAAAGAAAGTGGCGGCAAAAAAAAATTGCCATTACAACTCTGAATTGATATTTTAAAAAGTAACAAATATCTGGCAGCTTTTGATGCTGTTTATCATATCTTCTTGTAAAGAAAATGTATTCTTAACTATATTATTTAACAAGGAGGATTTTATTATTTTATCTATTATGAATTATATGATTATTAGTAGCATTATGATTATGATAATACATATTACTAATATCAAGGGGTAATTATCCAAAATGAGGAAAAAAAATCTGTGACAAAAGAAGAATAAATTAATTCATTTTTTTCCAGTAAAAAATATTTATTGATTGTAAGAATACCTTATAATAATAACATTGTTTACCAGGCGCTCGAAATTGTCTCAAGTGCTTTACATATATGTGGTAGGTAGTCCTTGCATTGTTATAAAGAAACACCTGACATTGGGTAATTTATAAAGAAAAGCGGTTTACTTGGCTCAGGGTTCTACAGGCTTTACAGGATGCATGGTGCTGGCGTCTTCTCAGCGTCTAGGGAGGCCTCGGGAAGCTATGATCACAGCGAAAGGTGAAGGGGTAGCAGGCAAAACGGGGGCAAGCAGGAACAAGAGAGAGAGGGTTGGGAGGAAGGACCGGATCTTGTGAGAATTCACTATCAGGAAGACAGCACCAAGCAGTCTTGGGGATCCGCCCCGATAATCCAAACACCTCCCACCAGGCCCCACCTCCAGCACTGCGGATTACAATTCAAGGTGTGATTGGGCGGGACAAATATCCAAACTATATCAACACATTAACGAAGCCAAGCCTCATAATTTTACACTGTGGAAGGGGTCTGTCACTATCTCCACTTGACAAAAAAGGAAATCTAATGGTATGGGTACCATAGTGGCCCATTTCAGCTGATAAGGAAGTTTACATACAGAGGGGTTGGTCACTTACCCCAGGTCAGAAAGACAGAGCTGGAACTCAACCCAGGCAGTCTCGCTCCAGAGCTGGTGTGATCGACCACAATGTGCCACCTTCTCTCCAGATGAGGGTCATCTACCTGCTGTAAATAAAGGGGAGAACAAATTCTCACTGTCTGTCTTCACAGATCTTGCAGTCTGCTCAGGGAATGTCATGAATCGGTCATTACTGAGTGACCAGCGCTGGGGTGGGAGAATATACAGGTTATGTGGAATTTAACTGAAATTGAGAGGTGCAAGGGGACAGCCATCTTCCCCTGAGGAGGTGAGTCAGCAATTGGGCTTAAGGAATAAAACAGGCCTTAGTAAAATGAAGAGATGGGAAAGAGGAATCCAGGCAGATAAAACAGCCTGTGAGAAGGCATGGGATAGAAAAGAGTTCTTTGCAATCACAGAACTCAGAGTGAGGCCACGCTGGGGCCCGGTGAGGTGAGAGGAGATGAAGCTGCTAGGTAGGCAGGCGGCAATTCCTTCCTGGGATCCACTGTGCATTTATGCATTGCATCTGCGGGGAATGGAAAGTCACTGAAATGTATCAAGCAAAAAAGGGACCCCTCTGGATGGAATGCGGAGGATGAGACAGAAGGCAGCAAGGGTGGGGAATAGTCAGGAGGCCACTGATAGTCCAGGCAAGAGAAAACAAAGGTTTGGAAACTGCAGGACAGAAGAGGTGGGCATATTCAAGACATAATCTGAAGACAGATCTGGCCAAACCTGATAAGCCTCCAGGTGAGTCAGGGCCCCACAGGAATCTATGCTATGTGCACATAAATATAGGTTTTAAAGTTGACACACTGGGAGAAATGTCCTTTTCTTATAGATTTTAAATTCTAGATTAGCTTTTGAAAATAAACATTTTTGTTTTTATTGATCAATGAGGTAGGAAATATGAGAACACTAACAAGTTTACTTAGAATCTGATGACTGAGTCAGGGCAGTGGCTCACACCTGTAATCCCAGCACTTTGGGAGGCCGAGGCAGGCGGATCACGAGGTCAGGAGATTGAGACAATCCTGGCTAACTCAGTGAAACCCCATCTCTACTAAAAATACAAAAAATTAGCCAGGTGTGGTGGCGGGCACCTGTAGTCCCAGCTACTCGGGAGGCTCAGGCAGGAGAATGGCGTGAACCTGGGAGGCAGAGCTTGCAGTGAGCTGAGATCGCGCCACTGCACTCCAGCCTGGGCGACAGGGCGAGACTCTGTCTCAAAAAAAAAAAAAAAAAAAGAATCTGATGACTGAACAGTTCTCTGGAGCAAATTATTCCCTTTAAAATGTCACTGATACACTATTTACTGAGGAAACGACTCATAATTTAGTATCTTACAGTTCCAAAGAAACCCATCATGTTTCTGAGATTCCTGTGTGATGCCTGCATGACACCTGTCTCAAATCCCTTTTCACAACATCTCGGGTCTGGCAGAGTCTTGCATCAGCCTCTTCTCCTGGGGACAATCCACCCCTCCCCCACAAACAACTGCATCAAGCCAGGTAAGACAAGATCATAAAAGTGAGGGTTAGGTCAGAGACAGAGACTGACAAGATCTAGGAGCCACACAGTCAAGATTATAGGATACTATCACTACAGACATTGGCTAGTCTTGCTTTGACCTGAAGTGACCCCAACTGACTTCGTAAGAGTATTATAAAGGTGCATTAAAAGGGTAATAATTCAACCCATGGATTATCCATTTTAGATCTATAAAATGACTGTTCAAGCAAAAAGCCCTTTGTCTGGCCCCCGTCTTGATGAGCTTTGCTTCTTCCCTTTCTTCCCTAAACATAAAATTAGTTAAAGGAAATTCAAGTCTCTGCTACCACAAAACCTCAGGGACCACCCGCAAGGATAGAGTTCCTGAAATCAGTCAAAGTGAAGGGTTAACACTGCATAATCAGCTACTGTTAGATATCAGTGGGACCTGAATATATAGATACATGACTTTAAAGCCCCAGACAATACAAGGGGGCTAGTGAGTGCCGGGACCCAGCCCATTGTTTGCCCTAATACAAGATAGCTTTGTGCCTGTGGGGATTTATTTTCAGAAAAGACAGTCCTTTGGGTTAGCAGTGACCTTGCACCTAAATCCCAAGTACAGTAAAGGATACGATCATCATCCATCACCTAACAAAACTGGAGGAGGCTCACACCAACAGAATCCAAGGTAATTGGAGAAAGTGGTTGCCTCCTGTAGAAACTGGGCTTCTGATCCCAGTTTCTAGCTGAATGAAAGATAATCAGTGATCTCTTTTAGGAAAAATTAAAATGAACTCAATCTCAGTAAATGAAATATGAGCTAAAATCATGGATTTTCATGACCAAAAGTGTGACTGTCATTTTAAAAGAGGAAAAGCATAACTCATTAACATTCACTCCAGTTACCAGCATTGGCTTAAGGTGATACAGATGTCAACAGCTGCCAACTTACATGTATCAGTCTTAGGTTGTATTTTGAGCATTTCTTGCTTTGTAAAATTTGACAAAGAATTCGCTTTTCAGATAATAAACTTCAGCTTACTGCTGAGGTTGCATGAGTTGCCCCAGATCAGAAAATAACCTCACTGGTTTCGGTCTCCTAGAGTGCTCTTTTCACAGGCTGGCATGCGTCAAGCAAAGAACAAGGAAACATCAAGTGCTAAATCTTTACAGTGACTTTACGATCTGTAGTTATGTGGAAGGTTTATTGATCAGTCACTGCTGCTTGATATTTTGCTGCAAAGGGCAGAGCTTACTCTGGAACTTTCTGGTATCAGCAACTTGGTTAAATTTTTATTTTAATTTAGGGACAATTTCAAAGAGACCACTCTGGGGCTAGTTCACGCCATGTCAAACGTAACACGTTCTGGAGTACGGGGAAATCACTGAGAGCTCAGTTGTTTAAAAAAAAAAAAATAGGACTTCACTTAGGGAGAAAGCAGGGTTGTAGGATCTAGAGAAGGAAAAGGAGGAGGAAGAGGCGGAAGACGAGGAGAGGCTTCACATTTGAGAGCACTTTCAAACTTCTGTCATTGCTCACCGTAGGTAGCCTCATGAGGAGGACGATTGTGAACTTCACAGTTTTCAAAGTCCTTTCACCAAATTATTTTATTTAATCCTACCTATTCCATAAGATACTCATTGCCATTCCCAACTCACATAAGGGAATTGAGATTCAGAGAAATTAGGCTGAGATCACACAGCTAATAAAGCAACAGCATGAGGCAAGAACTTAGGAGGCATTTCAAGAAATCTTAGGTTTATTTGACTTTTTGCTTAACATTCACACTTTTCAGTGCCAGAATAACAGCATCAGGAGGAAGAGATTTATGCTGCAAGGGTCAGTCTCCAGTTTGTGGATGAGTAGGCATTGGACACCAGCAGTGAGTTTTGCCAGTCATTGTGTTAGCAATGATGGCTCCTTTGAGAAAACATGGAAAGGTCTTCCTTGCAAAAAGATCCTTAACGCATAAACCAGATAGCTATTTTTGCAGAATCCAAAATTCATTTTGAAAGCTACACACTAATGAGATAAATTTAAAAGAAATGACTCTTTCCAACCACCTCAACATTCCGTTAAGGATGTGCTGAAAACCTTTAAAAGTTAGAATACCTAAAATCTTTATCAGAGCTATATTTTTTCATTCAATTCATTGAGCTTCACTGAAATGTCCCAAGTATCTATCTATATATTTGGAGGGATTTATAGAAAATAAAATAACAACTTTTGCACTTGCAAATATAAGTATCTTATGTATTGTCACTAAGCACTGTCATTAAATAATTGTAAGACTGGCCTCAGTGAAACTTGCTTTCTAAACAGTTTTCAAATGTGCACTCAGAGTCTTCCAAAGTATGGAGAATGAGGTACATTAAAAATGTGATGACTAATCGATGCTGAAAACTTGTCCAATGTCTATGAGTTTCCATTTCATTTTATACAAATGTTTTCTGAGGACTTATGGCTTACAAAGGACCGAGTTGGACCAAGGTCTTTAATAATAAAAGAAGAGCCTTTATTTCCCTTGTGAACTGAGTGGCTGCCTTTAAAAAAAGAAGAAGGTACTAGATTTAAAATTTCCTGAGCCCCTCTAGTGAGTTATTTCTGCTTCTGTTTTCATAAGAGAAAAATATGTTTAAAACCTGTGAAAAGAATAGATGATTTTAGAGACTATGTTTGGAAATATTTCTAGAACTTTTAATTTTAATGCCTAATGGTATGTAATTTGGTCTGACAAGTGGTTAATTGATGCCTGATAGCCCCTGTTTCCAGATTACTTACTCTAGGTCATAATCATCAAACACAATGAAGCTCAATGAGCTGAATGAAATGTGTTTTATTCTGTCTTTACATTTTTTATAGCCTTTTACTATAATCTGCCTTTAATGTGTGTGCAGAATTCCTTTCTGTGAAATCTTTCAGGTTAACACCATTTGGCCTCAGACCCTCAAGTCACATTGGCAACCACTTAGCATGGGTATATGCATAGTTACTCCTAAATACATTTCTGTATTTTCGTAATTTCATCCATTAATTTAACCAACGTTTATTGAGGGTCTATTATATATCAGGCTCTGCAGTAGGCACTGTGGAGTCAGCAGTAAACAAAACGGGCTAAACTCTCCCTTTTCATGGAGTTTATAATCAAGGCAGGGGGACAGGGAGGCTGCAGACTATAACTGGATCAAGACAATATATGGTATGGTAGACTGTGATACATGCTATAGAGAAAAGCCAAGCAGGTGAGGGAGAGAAGGTAAATCGGAAGGAGGGCGTGCAATGCTAAATATGGTGCCCAGACAAGACTTCACTGAAAAAGACACGTTTGAGCAAAGACTTAAATGTGGTGAGGAAGGGAGATATGAGGCTACATGGGGAAGAAAGTCCGAGGTAGAAGGAAGGGTAGGAAAGCCAGCGTGCTGAGGAGGGGACAGGTGAGGAGCAGTAGAAGACAAGGTGAAAGAGGTAGATCATTTAGGATCTTCCCATGTGAAGAGCAAGGAAGTGAAATGTGGCCTATTTTGAAAGTACTACTAAGGTTACTGGAATGACAATTGTCTTTAGGAGAATAAGAAAGGGGTGGTGCAGGGGATCAGTTAGGAGGCTATTACACAAGTCCAGACAAGGCCGGCCACAGTGACTCATGCCTGTAATCCCAGCACTTTGGGAGGCAGAGGTGGGTGGATCACCTGAGGTCAGGAGTTCGAGACTATCCTGGCCAACATGGTGAAACCCTGTCTCTACTAAAAATACAAAAATTATCCAGGTGCAGTGGTGGGTGCCTGTAATCCCAGCTACTAGGGAGGCTATAGCAGGAGAGTCTCTTGAACCTGGGAAGCAAAGGTTGCAGTGAGCTGAGATTTCACCATTGCACTTCAGCTCAAGTGATGGAGTGAGACCCTGTCTCAACAAACAAACAAACAAACAAACAAATGTCCAGACAAGAGGTAATGTTGGCCAGAGCCAGGGAAGTCATGGTGGAGATGGTAGAAAGGGTTGAATTCAGGACCTATCTGAAGGTACAGCAAACAGAATTTGCTATAGATTGGATACAGGATGTGAGAGAAATAATATTATGAAGGATAATTTCAGGATTTTGACCTGAACAACTGCAAGGGCAGCAAAGTCATTTTACTGAGTGGGTGTGGTCAGAAGCTGAGGAGGCAGCAGCAGAACCAGGGGCCAAGGAGACATGTCGCAGAGGCTGTGGTGGAGCCAAAAGCCTAGAGGCAGGAGGATCAAAGGTGCAGCAATTGGGGCAAGAATGAGGAGGTGGCTGATGTCATCAGAGATTATTATATAAGTCCAGATGGAGCAAATAAGTCAATATACTCAAGATAATGGGAGTCAGGTTTCTCTCTGTTAGAGAAGAGATTTATGAATATAGAAAGGAGAAAGGCTAAAAAGAATTCTGATGTGTTGGCTTGGAATGGAAGGTATTGATCTGAATCCACAATATAGAGATAGTTATAGAGATATAGAGGTACATATATATTTATAGATGGATATAGATACAGATATCTACACATATAGTAACAAACATAAATGTGTATATGTGGTTGTGTGTGACCCTGTATCATTTATTTCCTAACTGTGTCCACTGAAAAGGCCTAAAAGTCTGACACCCCAGTAGTAGTAGCCAACCACGGGCCCAGATCTGGTGTGTAAATGCCATCCTCCACTGAGAGGAACCAGGCCTCTTTGGAGAGTGGGCTGATTTCAGGGCAGGGGCAGGGACAGTACAAAATGAACCTGGAACATCGTGATGTGCCAGAAAATAAGCGGTTGCTCAAAGAACACCGGGAACATGTCAGAGGGACCTAAAAGCCAGCTTGAGGAGATACCCACTTGCAAAAATCTGGGACAATTTGGGTACCAAAATAAATAATGAAAATAATGGAATGCAACCCATAGAACAGACTAGAAGACTATAAGCCTAGACTAAAATAAGTAAATAAGTGCAGGGAAGGCCAAGATGTTCTTTATGGAAGGATACCAACTACTAAATGCAAAAAAAAAAAAAAGGTGCAAATGGAAAATTGCCATTTGGCAGCCATCACAGTGGTGGTTGATTTAGGCAGGTGTTATCAGTGCCTGCCAATACTAGCTGAGTGAAGGTTCAACGTGAACAGAATATGGGCGTAACCTCAGAGCATATTCTAAAAAATACTTATTAATTAAAAATGGGAAAATGGTGACTTTAAAATGGAGAATCCTGGTATCCACTAATCCAGATGTTAAAAGGTAACATCATAATGGTGGTTCTGTTAAACTGATACCACGTGCCTTTTAATGTCATGCACTCTCAGGGGTAAAGTGTAATTTCTTTGATGTTCTTGACAAGGATGTATGGCCTGGATCAGATATGAAGAAACTGCTGATGTACTCAAGTTGAGCAACAGCTTACAGAATGAAAGGTATATGTTTTTAAAGCCATCAAGGTCATGAAAGTTGGGGAAAAACTGAAAAATTATAGCAGATTAATGGAGAATAACAGGACGTGTCAACTAAATGTAATACGTGATCCCATGCTAGATTCTGGACCAGAAAGCAAAACAGACATTCAGGGGAAAGTTGGGAAAATTTGAATAGATTCTATGGATTTGTAGATGGTGTTATCTCAATGTTGTATTATGCTTATGTAAGAGAGAATCCTCGTTTGGGAGAAATGTATACACTGAAGTACTTAAGGGCAATGGAACAGCATGTTTGTACCTGCTCTTAACTGATTCAGAAAAAAATATATGAATCATGAGTATCTAGCTAGCTATATCTAGAGATATATCAAATATAAAACAATAAAAATTGGGAAAACTAGAAGAGACAGATATTGAATTTCTTCACATCATTTTCCCCTATTGTTTTAAGTTGAAATTATTTCCAAATATTTTTTTAAATGGACCTCATTAGTTATTTAGTCAAATCTTCTCCTTTTACAGAAAAGAAAACATTAAAGGGCAAAGCTAGGACTCCTCCACAAAGTTATGCAGAAACAGTAACATATGAAGATGCATGAGTTTTAGTTCTCAGGAAACTCGATAAGTATCAAGAGTGTGATTTGCCCATTCAAAAGCTACACTGACAGCAGCACGTTGAACTGATGTGTTTTGCAAGGACGACTGGGCTAAAGCAGTGTGTTTATATTTTAAGGAGGTCAGAGGCAATTTGGAGGGTAAGAGATGAGGAAAGATTGTGCAAGCAGATCATGTGAGGAGAGACCAAAGGGACAGGGCATGTTTAGCCTCAACAAAAGAGGTCATGCAGAGCATCTGTCATTTGTTTTAAATAATTTGGAATGCTTTCTTGTGAAATAGGGTTTACACATTTGGAGAACCACCATGGATAGAAACAGAACCAATGGGTAAAAAGGGGAGTGAGACACATTCTACCTTCAACTATGGAAAATGAAATTCCATAGTTTCATAGTTGACTATGTTCAACTATGAAATAGAAGACTATTCAGGGGTAATGAGACTTTCTTTTTTTCTTCTTCTTCTTCTTTTTTGGTAAAGGATGGGGGGCAAGGGTGGGGCGAGGTCTCACTTTCTTGCTCAGGCTGGTCTCTTGCTCAGGCTGGGCTCAAGTAATCCTCCCACCTCAGCCTCCCAAAGTGCTGTGAGCCATGGCACCTGACTTGAAGGTAATGAGATTCTTATCACAGGGAATGCACAGGCAAGAGGGGCATTTGATGAAAATACTCTAGTGGTAACAAGTGTTGGAAGTGAAAGGTGACCTTTAAGCCCTTTTAAACACAGTTTATAATAGTAGCTACTATTTATTGAACGCTTACTATACGTAGAACACTGCAGATCTGCATTATCTCAGTCAGTCCTTACCACCGCTCAATCAGGTGGACACCCTTATTTTCTTTCCGCATATAAAGAAAATGTTTACATAAACTGTCCCGTATGCAAATCCAGCAAAACACACACAGAGGTGTTGGAGAAGCCGTTCCAGGTCTCAGCTTCTACACTGACTGCCTTCACATTCTCTTTTGTCTTCTCCTTCAGAATCTTCAGCCACAAGGGCTCCAGTGTGTACTGATTTCTCCCACTGTCAACAGACTCCCATTTTCTCTCCAATCCTTTCTCATTCCTCCCTCTGACCTATATCATACTTTCTCATTCACGCCAGTCTTCAAGCTCCGTCTCCAATACGAAGGAACATGGTTTTCCTGAGGAAGAACTTTTCATCACTTCTATGCTTGGCACAGCACTCCCAGAAAGAAATCCATCTTGTCAAGTCGTGCTTCACCTGGCTATCAACATAACAGACACATATCTAGTTTAATGGTCACTGCTACTCCCATTACCCACCCTTCTGCACCTATTTTTTTTTTTTTTTCAGCTATTCCTCCAGTTATTGAGTCAATCTGGACTTAAACTTGAGCAAGCCACGCCTTAATTCTACTCATTGTTTTACCCAATTCAGTTCAAAGCGCTATTCATAAGCAAACATTTAACCTGGGGTATTGAAATGTCTTACTGTGAATGCTTTGCCACTAGACTGCTGTCTTCAGGAGTTTCAAGAGGAAAGGTGAGAACCAGTTTGCCTCTTTTGAGAGTGGCCAGAGTAAGCACTTGGCTGCAGGGAAAAAAGTTTGCTTTTAATTTCCAAAGTGGACCCAAGATGATAGGGTCTCATGGAACAAAATCTTTGCTTTGATGCAAGGAACCAGTACTATGCAGCAGTCTTCCAAGTTACTTACCAACAGTTGAAAGGGTGTGGCTTCTTGACTGGTGCCAAGTGTTTCCAATATGCCCTTGTATAGAGCCACCTCTGACTTCCTATAGAAAGCCTGTTTCCTCTGCCTCAGCCTGCTGAGGATTCCACAAAACACAGCTAGATGTGAGCTGCATGTGCACACTCCAGTCTCATTTAGCAGTGCAACACCTGCACTCTCAAAACGTAGACATTTCCCTAATGGGCTATAAAATGTGCTATTTGGGCAGTTAATTTCAAAATGTTATTAAACTAATAGGCACTTGGCAATGTACCTCTTTTATGTAGATACACCCAAGAGTCAGACGTTTCTGGTTGATTGGATCGCTTTCCAGACTTGTGATTGTCATATTTTATAGCTTTTCCTCTTCCAGAACGCTTTACCAAATCAGTTTTCCAGAAAGCACGCCTCCAGGAGCTACTAGGAGGCAGAGTGAGTGAAGACTGGCCTGAGTGCCCCGGGATAGACTGTGCAGTGAACTCTTGTCCAGGTCTTTGGGGTAGAGGTGGAAGGAAAAGAAAGATAATGTTCCCTTTGTTTACTTAGAAGGTCCATGAGTTGTAGAAAGCACAGGTCTCGTTTGAGTGTGCACGGGCATACATTCTCATGGCCTGGACTCACAGGCCACAGAATCAAGCAAACAAGCATGTGACATACTGAGCCTTCAGGTCTGGAAACCCCGTGGGCACCAGTGGGGATGGCTTTGCAGGCGCTGGAACTCCAGGATCCGCCGCTGCAGGGGTGCAGGCTGGGTGAGAAAAGGGTGCAAGCTGGGTCTACACTGCTCTTCGTATTTTGGCGCTTCATGTGAAGCTGGATGATGCTTAAATGAAACAGCCCCCAAGCCACTTTCTGGCCTACATCCCCAGACTACCGCTGTGAAGTTAACTCTTTTCAGAGATTGCAAACATTTAATACCAGCAAAAGAAACCAAGTTACCAGGTCCCCTTAAGGCACACGAAAGGACATTTATCATAGCCTCTCCCTTCCCTCCAGTTCCTAGCTACACAAAATTGTGTGTGTGTGTGTATGCGTGTGTGTAAAATTATTTCCCTGCTTGCAGAGACCGCTGGCTATAAAGCCCACGGAGGCCTGTAAGGAGACCCACACTTTGCGAGCGCGCGGCTCGGAGGCGGGCTCAGGGCGGGGCAGAGCGCGGGGACCGCCCGGGCGCCGGGCGCAGCCAACGAGCGGACGGGGAGGGCGGGCCGGCGAGGGCTGAGCGGCGCGGGCTGTCACAGGCGCCCGAAGCGCGCTGCAGGTGGCAACTTGGAGGTGCCGCCACCGCAGCTGCGGAAGGAGCCCGGGTCTGGCGGCTCCTTCCAGCTTCCAGGAGCTCTTTCCCGCCGCCGAGCCCGAGACTGGACCTCGGAGAATTCGAAGGAAAGAGCCCCTGCGGAGGGACCTGTGAGCAGCCCTACCTCACTCTGCCCTTGCGCTACTTTTTTTCTCCAAGGAAGGTTGTGCCCGCGGGCTGCCAACAAGCTCCGGGAGGGGCCCCAAAGGAAGGCTTCGGTGACCCAGGTGAGCGCCTTTCCCTTCCAGTGCCCCATCCTTCTTGGCAGTCGGGCGTAGGCCGGGAGCGCCGCCTAGCCCCGTGGGTAGGGGCGCGGGTGCGGGCCGCCTGCCCTTGGCTCGAGGTCGACGGGGGAGAAAGCGAGGAAGGGGCGAGGCTGGCCCAACCGGGGGCTGCCGGGCCGGGTCCGCCTGGAAGCGGCAGAGACTCTCGGACGGGCACCTGGAGACTAGGGAGGAGCAGAGAGGTGCTTTGAGGCGGACAGAGGGCTTGCGCCCGGTTTAAGCTGGCCGGGATCTACCGCCTGCGCTCTGTGCTGGAGCCGCCGCGGGAGCCGGGCGCGGCGCCTCTGCGAACCCCTGAGCTAGTGCGCGGGGCCCGGCGAGCGCACCAGTCTTCGGTCCCTCGGAGCCCAAGGCCCTGGAGAACGTCATCCCTCTCCGCTTGGGCAACTCCTCCTCCGCCCCGTCTTGCCTCCACCCCTCCGCGCCCGCCGTTTAGCCTATTCGGAGACTCTGTGCTTTTTGCCAGCGCGCGCAGTGGTTGCTGCTGTCACTCCCCTCCCCGCCCTCGCAGGAGTTGGAGCGACCTGGGGTCTGGCCCCCCGGCTCCGGCCGCCTAGTTGTGGGCTGGACGCGAGTGGGGCTGGCCAGTTTTTTGCGAGGAGGGGAGGAGTGAGCGCGGGCTCTCTCTCTAGTGCTCCTTCCGAATCCGTCCCCGCCCCCCCTGCAGCTCGAGAGAGAGCGGAGTGTCAGAAGCCAGACCTTGTTCGCCCTGGGGAAACTAGGAAGCCTGGGAAGGTGCGAACCTCGCGGATGAGGCTAGAGCCTCCGCCTCCATCTCAGTGTTTCTGACCCTGCTTTCCTGCTTTCAAGTGGACAGTGGCTCTGACCTCCGCATTCCGGCTTGTGGCGTGGGGGGCGCTAGCGGCAGTGTGTGTGTGTGTGTGTGTGTGTGTGTGTGTGTGTGTGTGTGTGTGTGGTTTGTAGGGATGAGCGAGTGCGATCCTCCGGGAGGCAGAGGCGCAGGAGCCCGTTCCCCCAGCCCGGCAGAGCCGCAGGGACGGCCACCCCTCTCCGCCAGCGGCGCGCAGCTGCAACCCGGCAACTCTGCGCTGCGGGTTTCTCTCCTCCCACTCCAGCTCCCGGTTCCCCTCACCAACGCGGCATCCCAGGATTAAAATCATCTGGCCAAAGGGTGCGGGTGGGGGATCGAGGCGCTCCCAAGGCGAATGAGGCTATTTTTCAAAATCCTGGGAGCGCCCCTCGCCCGGCGTTGCATCTTCCGGTGGCTGGGCTGTAAGGACCTGCGGTGGAGGGTTGGCGGAGGCGGGCCCGCGCTTCAGAGAGGCCGTCATGTCACCCGAGAAGCCGACGCTGGGGGCTGCTGAACCTCCGAACTCCCTTTGACGCGTCCTACTCAGAGCCGGGGAGCTCCTGGCTGCCTGGGGGAGCGCCGCGCGGGAGGTGGGGTGGCCTGGCCAGTGCTGCGGGAGGGCGCCCAGGGCGCGTCGGGGGCTGCGTGGGGCAGGGGGGGTGCTGGAGAGCGCGCCGGGAGCTGCGGCGGGCTTGGGGCACCCGAGTGGCGCTGGAAGTTGAGCCGGGGTCCGCAGGGCTCGGTGACCGCCCTGGCGCCGCCGCTGCGGATTCGGGAACAGCGGCTACGCGGCGCGTTCGGCTGCCCCCTCGGCCCGCCAGCCGCGGCTTTCGCTTTCCTTCTGCAGAAGTGAAGCCGCAGCCTGGGCTCGCTCCGGCTGGCGACCTTTGCGCCAGAAAAGCCTGAGGTGCTGGAGGCGAAATCCTCCCGGGAGCGAAGGGCGGCGTCCACAAGACAAGGAAAGGGAAGACGCGGGGCTCCGGCGGGTAGCGCAGTCGCGGGAGGGCGGCGCTGAGCGCCAAGGATCCCCGAGGCTAGGCGAGGCAAGGCGGACCCAACCCAGGCGGGAGGTGCTGCCCTCGCCCTTGGCGCTCTCTCACAAGGAGCTGGTGGACCCCCTGTCCCCGCCAGTCCGTAACTCCCATGTAATTCCCTCTGAAGTGCATTGGATTAAGACTGGGCCAGGAGAGGGCTGGAAGCCACTAAATGAATGAAAGTAGAAACGGTGGTAAATCCCAAATCTAACTATGGTTTAAATCTAAATTCCACGTGATTAGAAACAGATTCTAACCTGGTAGAGCAGGGTCTTTATGTGGGAGCTCCTATATCGCATTCAAATAATGGCAGTTACTGACGGACCCCGCAAGACTTGCCCCTCCCAGGGTGTAATTGTGCTGCTTTGGGGGGTGGGGGTGGGGTGGGCTCCAGTGTGCCCATATCATTACACAGAATCTGGAATGAGGAAAGATTGAAGTTCAGGTCGGTTCTGAAATGACCTTGGGAGTCTCCGTCTTCACTTTCCCTTACTGGCCTAGGCAGTTCCCAGTTGGATCAATTACAGTTCAGACTTAGTGACACCAAGGAATCAAAGAGCCTCCCTTGTAACATTAGATAATAGTCTTCTTAGAATGTGTAGTAACCGTAGGAAAACATTCTCGGTACTGAGGAGCGGAGGTATAAAACCGAAAGTTTGCAGCTAGGCTATGACCTCTCAATCCCAATAATGGAAACACAGCTCTCAGTGGAATGTAAGCTGTCGAGGGCGGGGTTCTTTCTCATTCTTTTATTCCCAGAGTCTGGCACTTAGTAGGTGTTCAACAAACATTTGTGTAGAGCAGGGCTTATAATTAAAGACATTGCCCTGAAAAGACATTTAATAATTTTTAGGTCAATCATTATTAAAATCAGAATATTAAACTAATTATATATCCCAAAGAGTTTAAAAGTGTAACTAAACCATGCACACTGGTCCTCATGAGTTATGTTTTTAAACTCGTTGGGATTGGTGAAATCACTTCAAATAAGAAGGCACTTAAGATATTGGAAGTTTAGAAGTTACGGAGTGGTAGAGTTGCATGGTTAAAGTCCCTTTTTAATAGTCTGTGGTTGAATACCTATAGAAACGGGGATCTCAGTACTTTCAGAAGTGTTTGATTCCATTTTAGAGAAATTTTGTATTTAAATGTAAGGAACACAGGGATGAACATGCCATGGTTCACGTCTGCCCACATGAAACTCACATTCTAGTTGCTAGGCCAAAAAGGAGGGAAGCATTATGATTTTGATGCTATTGTGTAGATCCATGAGAAAGTTAAGGGATCTCAGCAAAGTGACCTCACACTTTGAACAGAAACAGCAAGGGAACTTCACGGAGGATGGGTCCTGTGGTCTGAATTTGAAGATAAGTTCTCCTGGAGCACCGCATAAACAGACTAATGAGAAGTCCGCGGAAAGTCGGCCTGCATAGCTCTTCCTCCCTTCCAGTTCCACCTTCTGAGCTATAACACCCCGCCTTCTCTCTCTTCTACACACCCACCATTATTCTATTTAAGAGCAGTTTCCGTGTCTCTCTATTTCTTCTTTTCTCCAGGCCAAAGAGCCACAGATTCTTCATGCTACCTCCAATCCCAGATTACCCATTCTCACAATACACTGAACATTGGCATGCTTTCCTCTTGAGGAGTTAGGGAGGGAGAAACAAAACTCAAGCAGGGCAGGATTTTTGTAGGATTTTAAGTGAGGTCAAGTTGGCTGTGAATAGTTTATTAAAAACGATCCAGGGAGTGGGATGAGTCACAGTCCACTCTGGGCAACTATTTCCTTATCTGTAAGGAGAATAATAATTTTCACCTACCATACTGTGAGAATTAATTTGTGACTTCAGAGTTATCTGAGTTACTTGGAAGCAAAGTGTGAGACCTAGCACATGGGAACATAGAATTTTCCAGGTCAGAGCTGGTTAATCGAGAATAGCAAGAAGCACTATTAGTAAGGAAATATGACTTTCATTGGAGAACTGCTAAAGAGGCTAGAGATTTTAAAAGGTATTGAAACCCACTATTTATGATAAAGACTAAAAAAAAAATATAGCGATTAGAAAATGTTTATAATTCATCATTTTGTCAGGGAGTAGAGAAAACTGGAATTAAATACTCAAGTAGTCACCAGATCACTGAAGAGATGAAAATAATTTGTTTTGTTTTCATGCTAGTTCAGTAGTATGTGGGACTTTTATTTGGGAGGATTTGGTGTCATGATGATGTCTTGTAAAAAAGCAGGGCTGATTGATGTGTAGTGTGCATTCTGAAGTGCTAAGGGTCTCCTAGCCCAAAACTAATGGAAGGGCCAATGTTCTAGTGAGATTGTGGTAAGAATTCCAGATGTGGGAGCTGAAAGGACACTGTCTTGGAATCCTAAATAATGAGAGAGTGAGCAGCTAAGTTAAAAGCAGCGATGAGACAGGGGAAGGGCACTGAACATAATTGGGGCCGATTGGGTGCAATTTCAGTCAAGCAGCATAAATGAAGATCAGAATGGAGAAAAGACACGAATGGACAAAAAAAAAATGCATGTAGAACTTACAATGGCGACTTTGAAGTAAAAAGAGAGAGAAAGCTACCATTTCTTTGTGTGGTGGGAAAACAAGGGTGAATAAGAACTTGGACACCGCCCTTCTGAAGTCAGCTCATTGTATAAGATCTCTGAACCACCAAATCCTCATCGGTAAAATGGGGATAGGAATGCTTTGTGGTGAGAAGTCAACAGAAGAACATATAAAACACCTAGAACGTGGCCTGGCTTTTAGGTGAGCTGCTCTGGCAACAAGCTACTGGTTTTCTAGAACCAGGAGTGTCGGTTGGCTGGATGCATTATTGCCACATCTTTAACTCTTAGCCTTCATTAGAAATACAGTCTCACATTTGAAATTGGCAAGGGGGTATTTTACCCAGTTGTTCCCCAGTCATCTCAAACTGAATACGTCTAAAAATTTCATTCATCAATTTCATACTTTCCTCCCTTTCCCTAGGACCCACCATGTCCTGAGTCACCTGCATGGGAGACCTGGTCTTCATTTTTTTATGCCTTTCTCTTCTCACATTGCTCCCTGACAGACACACACCGCAGAAATATCAGGGTCCCCGTGGTGGTAACTTCTACTGCCACTTCCTTTCTATCAGATCCCCACCAGTCCTAGCTCTGCTTCTTGCCACCTCCTGCTTGGATTGTTGCGGTAATTATCCCAGCTCACTTTCATTCTGTCTTCCTAACTTCTTCCGGTTCAGTTCTTTCACAGTGCTCCTTTGGTTTTATCACTCCCTGCTCCAAACCTCAAGCCACATCTGTTTCCTAAAGTATGAGTGCAAACTCCTTTTGATTTGTATTCAAAGCGCTCTGTTTGCTGTCCTGTATATAAGTGTTCAGATCTCCCAAGGCCCGAACAGGAAACCCATGACAATCTCCCCAATTCCTATGCATGCCTTTAGGTTTGATTTCTCTGTCCTTCATTCACCCCATTTGTTTCTACTGAAATGCCCTTCCTCCTCTTTCTTCACCTTGAAATCCTGCACTCAAACACCACCTCCCTTGTGATGTTTTTCTCGATAATTCTCAGAAGATCTCTCTCTCTCTCTCATTTCCTTTTGTAGCTCTTGGCTCCTTCTTCTCTCGTGGCACTTACTATATATTTATTCTTTCATGTGTTTTACTGATTGAGAGCTATGACTTCATCCTATTCACCTTTGTATTCTCCAGTAAGTTTTATCCAGAGTGGGGGCTCCACCATAACTTGTCACTGAGAGGATGATTGTCTAGAGACATATGAGGAGAGTTTATGACAGAAGAAGAGAAGAATGTTGTTCTAATCCCATGTCAAGTCAGTATGAGGAAGAAGTAGCCAGGCCTTGATGAGGTCTTTAAAGATAAAGTGGAAAAACAGGCAATTATCTGGAAACTTCAAAAACCACCCTCTACCCACATTGGCCTAATTTCATGGATAATTTATGCTTTGGTAGCTGGAAGAATCTGTAAAATTGACATTCGTCATTATTGTGATGACATTATAGCCATGTGAGCTAGACAGAGCTTTCAAAAGTAGAATAGAATGTGGAGAGTCTAGCTGATAGTGTTTGGACTGAAGGAAAAATGAGATATGCTGGGCAAGATGCCCATAAAGTACTGAATGCATTCCTAAGTACATGAGCGAGGCCAGACACTGTGGCTCACACCTGTAATCCCAGCAATTTCAGAGGCCGAGGTGGGATGATCATTTGAGGCCAAAGGCCAGCCTGGGCAACAAATTGAGACCCTGTCTCTGCAAAAAAATTAAAAATTAGCCAGGCATGGTGGCACATGACTGTAGTCCTAGCTTCTTGAGAGGTGAGGCAGGAGGATCAGTTGAACCCAGGAGCTGGAGGTTGCAGTGAGCTATGATTGTGTGCCACTGCATTCCAGCCTGGGTGACAGAGCAAGACCCTTTCTAAAAAAAATAAAAAATAAAAAAAATTTAAAAAGTTTATTCATACTTTTAGAAGATTAAATTTCTTATGGTCTTATACTTTTTTATTAAAAATGAGAAGATTGCCTGTAATCCCAGCACTTTGGGAGGCTGAGATGGGTGAATCACTAGAGGCCAGGAGTTAGAAACCAGCCTCGCCGACGTAGTGAAACCCTGACTCCCCGACTCTACTAAAAAATACAAAAATTAGCCTGGTGTGGTGGCTCATGCCTGTGATCCCAGTTACTTGCGAGGCTGAGGCACGAGAATGACTTGAACCTGGGAGGCAGAGGTTCCAGTGAGACGAGATTGCACCACTGCAGTCCAGCCTGGGTGGCAGAGTAAGACTGTCTAAAAAAAAATTAAAAGATAAAGCCATACCATTTCTCATGTGTATACTGTATGTTTGGGGTCAGGTGAAGAAATAAATTATTATAAGAAAATGACCAGCTTCCAACTTTCAGGAAGAAAAATGCTTCCAAACTATTGAATATACAGTAGCCTTCAAATTGAGAGGATAAATTCATCCTCATCAAATAGTTGTAAATAGTCTATTGCTCACTGGGAATGAGCAAAAAGAAAAATACACAGGCATGATCAAGCACTGAGGTTTTGAATAGTTAGGAATTAGGTACTTTCACATAGTGTTAGAATCATGTACTGAAACCCCCTGGATTATGAGGAATTGAATGGCTGTGAGTGATCGAGAGCTGCTGTATCTGTGTTGTATGGATTTTGACACATGGTATTTATAAAGTTTACACAAATATGTTATAAAATGGAAAAGATGTTGGCTATCCACTATGTGCAAACATTTGGTCACACGTGTGTGATTCATATCAAGATGCTGTTCAAAACCCAGCTCATCTGCAGCTTACTAAGCCTCTCTCGGCCTCAGCTTTCCCATTGGCAAATAGAAATAACAGAATTCCCCGCATCACATACAGGATGAAAAAAATGTAATGATGTCAACTATGTGGCGGTAGTTTATGAGTGAAAAAGTGAGACCCAATATTTTGGTTACTGGTCTGATAGTTAAAAAAAAATCAGCATTATGCCATACAAATCTCTCCATCTCTGTAACTCCTTCAATATAAAAACAAACATGGAATATTCACAGGAACAAATTCAAATACAAACAAATGTTTAATCAGAGACTCATATTCACCTCCAAGTAAAAAACATATTTCTTTCCCCCAATAGTGACAGCATTCTGCAGAGCTAAAGAAGGAGACCAGGAGTCTGTGGGAGCAAAGATCATTTTGCAAAGCTAGAGGTCCGATTTAAAAGCAATTGCTGCCACAGATTAAAACATATTTGCATTCTACCTAGAATAGTTGTCTCTTTGAATGTTGGGTGCCTTTTTCAGGTTGCTTTGTGAATAATATACACAAAATGAAAATGTTAAGAAAATGTAGCCTGCAAACCCTAAAGAGTAGAATAAACACGGTGATACAATGTACAATGAGCAAGATGTCCTTACTGTGAAGCTCACTGCATACTGGGACTCATAGCAACAGCTAGACTCACCTTGCTGCAGTTTCAGCACCAGTAGGTATAGTTGACTATCTGGCGACAAGTCGCCAAAGTTTGTTGAGTCTTCATTTCTTCTGCAAAACTACTTTAGTAATGCACATCTAGCAGAGTTGTTGTAAGAACAAGAAGTAATACTTAGAAAATGGCTAGCATATAGTAAGTGCCCAAACAAATGTACCAATATCTTTTTGTCATTTAATGCATACCTTATTAACATTTAATTCAGTCTGAAAGTCCATATTTAACAGATCACGTTTTACTCTCAATGTTTATGTTTCAAGCTCTTCTTGGCCCTGACTATGTTTATTTACTTTTTGATGATTTAAAAAAATAAATTTTAGTCCTCAGTATATTTAAATGTAATTTTCCTTTTGCCCTTTTTCATGTTAAAAAAAAATAAAATAACCAAAGCAAAATGCAGTTAGGAAGATAACCCTGATAATCCTACTGCAAAATATTTCTGCATTTTGGAATCAAATAGAAATTAATATTGTGTTGATCTACCTCCTCTATATCTGTATCATTCAAGCAGAAAAAGTAATGAATATCACAGATATTTAGCCTTGCTTATTCTAAAGTAATCCATGACAAATTAATTTATACTTTTTAATCTTGAAGTGATCTCCATTGGTCATTTAATTACCAAAATAATCAGGAAAAACTGTTACACTTTCATGTTTTCAAATGGAGAGGGATGATCTGTTTTTTTTTCTTTCTTTTTTTCTTTCATGAGACAGGGTCTTGCTCTGTCACCCAGGCTGGAGTGCAGTGGCACAATCACAGCTCACTGCAGCCTTGACCTTCCAGGCCCAAATGATTCTTCTGCCTTAAGCCTCCTGAATAGCTGAAACCACCGGCACATGCCACCATATCCCGCTGTTCTTTTTTTTCTTACTTTTGTAGAGATGAGGTCTTGCTGTGTTTCCCAGGCTGGTCTGGAACTCCTGGGCTCAAGCAATCCTCCAGCCTTGGCCTCCCAAAGTGCTGAGTTTACAGACATGAAACTGGTTTGATCTGGTTTTTGAAAGAGTATTTTAATTCATAGTGGATACAAATGTAGCCCGTATTTCCTGAATTATAGTAACTACACAACTTAATACCTATAATAAAAGTATATTTCTTTGACTCTGTCACCACTCACAAAATAGTCATTCTAACCATAGTCAGATTTCTCCCAGCTGGGTTTAGGGATCCCTGGAGATCTATCCCCTGCTTGCAAAACTGAATCCTCTCTGAGCCACTTAGACCAAGTGATTTTTACTTGCTCCAATTTTGGCCACTATAGTGACACTTAGCATCAAATATCTCAAAGGATGCTACTAAACCCATCGTGGCCAGCACCCAGCAGAGAGTCACCAGGACTGCCAGGAAATGAGTGATGTGTTCTTCTGCTTCCCTGAGGTCTGGAGGAGATAGAGGTTCTGGACCATTGACACCTGTGGCCTCATGAGGTCCACCTGGCATATGTAAATGTTTAGACAAGGGTTACCAACTTGTAAGCTCAAGAAATTTTAAAATTTATCAAATAAGCAATGGGGAACCATTGAAGGATCATATGCAAAGGAGTCATATGGGGAGATTAGATATGGAAAGGTTACTATGACTATGGGTGGGGAAAGTTTGATGGCCTAAGAGTACAGAAAACCTTGGCGCCAAGGTTTGTACCTTGATTTCCTTTTCTCTTTACCTGGGTTCCTTCCCAAAAGACTCCTTTTGTTTTCTCTAATAGTTAGATATTGGCATATCAAAAGCTAAAAGTATATATACCTTATTTTTAAAAAGTTCAGATGGCATATTTTTGAAAGATCGGATGGGGTAGATACTTTTCTCTCACAAAATGTATGAGTACTGGGGCATATTGTCATGTTACAACATCATCTACATTATTATAAAGGATGAGTAATTTGTACTATTCTTAGCTATTATTTGCTTCCTTTGGAAACATATTATAGATAGAAGAGGTTTAGGTAATGTAACAGTGAGTAATGTGGCTGAAGTGTACACCTGACCCAGTTGCCAAACCTTTTCACTAAGTGAAAAAGTATCATGATGTTTTGTTTTGTGTCTGGTACTTTAATAGATGAATATACTCTTTCCTTTCAGGTTACTCCACATGTATTTTTCTGTAAGTGTAGCATTGGTCTCTGTAGTATACAGTTAGAACATAACTGAGTGTGTTTCAGGAAAAGTAAGCAGCAGTGTCATTTTCCAGATTGTGGGTTCATCGTCACTTAATTTCCCTGGATGATAGTTTATTCATCTTTGTGATAGAGTTACAGCTGCTTCCGCTTTCAAATCTACAATCCTGAAGCATTGTCATAGATTAAAAACCTTTTGTTTCTTTTTAAACTTGATAACATAGCATACACTTTGTGATTGTTTTCATAGCTCAGGGTTGTTGAAACACAATTTTGACATGAAAAAATGAAAAAATCACTTTACACAGGTTTTGCTATGGAAAAAATACTAAAGAATTCTTTAATAACAATATTGTTATTGTTAGCTCAGGTAATATAGTTTTTCACCTCTGGATAATTGATCACATTGATCTGTTAACAATTAATCAATTACTTTTCTGAATTAACTCAGTACTTTCACTGTTTACCATGTTATCTAGAATCTCATTTTATTATTTTCCTTTCCTTTTATGCATCATCATGGATTTGGATGAATTCAAAGAGGTTCTGGGTAATCTTTTCAAAGCATAGCAAGAGGATTTATCTGGATGGCTCCCATTAAAATAAATAAAAATGATAATACATGGCTAAAGTATAGTGCATCTCTTAAAAACACTTTCTCCTGGCCTTAATTTGGCATAAGGAAAGGGGGGTGTTTGTTACGTTTGATTAACTGTTAGTCTAGAGAAAGATAAAAGTCCACTAGACCTGGCTGGAATGTAGCAAGTGGCACATTCCTGCCTCTGACCTGCTTATATAATGCTTCAAGGAACAGCTGAGCTGAATCATGAATGGCTGAATAGCTTTCTGTGGAAGGTGCAGTTAACTTTGTGTCTGGAAATGAGTTGATACGGGAAAAAGTGTCTGACCCACAAAATTATTTCTCTGACTAAAAATATACTGTTAGTAGGACTAAGGAAAAGGATTGATAATAGAAAAAACATAAAAAAGAAAAGAGCCATTTTCATACATTAGATTTTGCTGGGCTGCATATGGATGGAAGTGAGTGCACCATACCAGGGACTCAGCGGAACAAGTTGCACTGTGTTCACAAAAATCTAATCAGAGTGAAATGTGCTCTTCTTTTCTACCCATTGCTCCTGAACTTCATCCTAACCCCCACCTTCCCCACCCCCACTCAAACCTCTCTTAATAGTCCACAGCCCCATTCTTGTGGAGTTGTCCTTGTATTATACGTACATCACATAGTAGGCGTTCAGTAGATACAAATCATTACAGTGTGCTGTTATAAAATGGAAATTAGAACACATAATATTGTATTTTCCAAAAAGTGTTAGTGGCTGAGTTAACTAGAGTAATATTTTAAACATCTCTTATTTAACAGCAAACACCGTGTTTGGTGTTAAAGGTGTAATCAAACTGTATACTGAAGTTACAGGGAGAGGTTCAATAAGAACCTATTACACCTTTAACACCGAACAGGATGTTTGTGAGCACATGCCTTCTACCGGGGATGAAAATACCAAGGTCTGTTCTAAACACATTATTTTTTTGATGGTGGGATGATTTTGCTGTTGTAGAGACAAGATGAATTCGTCTGTATGGGGTTGCTTGTTGGAGATTTATGGTGTGGTTTTTTACCACTTTTTGTTGACTTTTGTCTCTTCACAAAGACACACATTGAATTCAGAAATTTGTTTTTCACCATTGACCTACTAAAGTATCAGTTTGCTCATGATACGAGAAGGAGCATCAAAGATGTGGGGAAGCCAAGGTCAGTGACCTCCGAATGTCTAGAAGCCTTTTATTTTTCCACTGAAATCCCATGGGGTAGAAACTTGGTCTCAGTTCTGTGTGCTCTTTAGACGTAGGCCGAGCAATGTTGCTGAACTATTCTCCTTATTTAGTCCGTGGTCTTATCTTAACTTTTTTACATTTCCTGCATAAGGAATGCATGTTTATCTCATATTTTGGGAGGTATTGGCACTCTCTTTCTGAATATTTTTCAAAGCAGAAGACAAGCAATGATCAAAGGGTAGTTTATGAATGTTGTAGATTTTGTTTCTAAGAGCATAGGAATGCCTCTTTTCTTCAGTCTCTGACTTTTTTAGCCTTAGGGTGAAAAGACTAGAGTGATAAAAGGCAGAGACCTACTTTCTGAGTATAGGCATTCCCCATTTTACAGCTGAGACATTTTTTGAAAAGTGCATTTATAAGTAGTTGTTTGGAATTTTGAATTATTTGCCCGGAGAGAAGATACTAAAAATTGTGTTTAGGTTTCCAGGCTAGTCCAGACAACTATATTAAACCTATGTTGTGAACAGATTTTGGAACTGCAGTATTAATATCACTTATGGGACCTTGGAACAGGAAGTCAAATGGTTCCTCCCTAGATGGATAGCCTGCGGTGAAAATTTTTGGATGAGTATATAGTGCTTTGCAACTCCCTTCCTGAATTCCTCATCTGTCTTCTAGTGCCCATGTCTTTGGGCATACTATCCTAAGTCAAACTTTTTTGCTCATAGTTAGGCTTTCTTACTTTCCAAAACATACTCCTAGCTCCAAATTTATTACATTCTCTTCCTCAAAGCTACCATTTTTTGTTCTTCTGATCAAGTAATAGATAGGAAAGCAGTGTGATTGAATTAATTATATTTGCAGAAAGAATGATGACCCTATAGTCCTTCCTTGTTATTTGCATTTAAAAAATAGAATGACTTGTAAAATCACATACAGGTTGTTGTATTTTCTTCAGTTTGATATTCATTCATTCATTCAGTTTGATCATCTTTTATAAGCAAGGTACTGGTAGACTATGAGAATTGAAACGTGAATAAAATGTGATGCTATCATCTTATAGGGAGGTCAGTACATAAGAACAATATAAAGTGTGGTAATGATGAATGGCAAAAGAGAATTTCATGAAAATATCAAATCTTATACATCACTGGAGGGAAGAAGGTAAATTGATATAATAATATTGAAAAACAATTAGGCATTATCTTTTAAAGATAAGCATACTATCCAACACAAGAATTTTGCATTTCATTGTATGTTATAGATAAACTCTTCCATGTATACATCAAGAAATGTTTCGAAATTATCCATAATAGCAAGAAATTGGAAACAACACAAATATCTATGGACAAGATAGTAGATAACTAAAGTATGGCATGTTCACCAAATGAGATACCATGCAACCACAAAAATGAACCATAGCTATCAACCAACTACATGGATGAATCTTTAATATTGTTGATTTTTTACGTTGCAGAAGATTACATGATATAACAGCATTTTTATAAGGGTCAGAAACTGAAAAACGTAACAATATTCTTTAGGAAAATGTGTAGGGAGGCAAGAGGACTGCAGAGTAGAGGCAACCACATTGGTGACCTTCTCATTATTAAGTGAGAGTTCACAGGTGTTCATTTTGTTTTTATGCTTCATCTCTTACATATGTATATGTATTGTAGGAAGTTGTTTGGAATTTTGAATAAAATAAAACCTAAAGTGTTTTATGATGCAATATTATATATATATAATATGTATGCATATGGATATAATATATATATTATTGCATAATTAAAACACTTATAGTGCATAATAAAAACACTTTAGGTGCATTTTTTTAGTGATCGCTCCAGTTCTGGGGAATCATCAAAGAGGAAGCAGTTGATTTGGACTGGCAGACTGGGAAGGATTCACAGGGGAGGCTGAGTTCACCCTGGAATTGAAGGAAAAGTAGGGTTGTGGGGGTCAGGCAATGTTGAGCGCTGGAAAGTGGAGAAAGAGCGAACCAGTCATACACATAGTGGGCTTGAGATGTAGAACAGTTGTAGTGATTCACGGGTGGGCTGTGCAGGAGTGGGGGTAACAGCTGTATTTGGGAGAGGTGACAGAAGGGTGGTGTTGTCATTGTTCTATATTTCAATGGAAGGCAACTATAATCCTCCTGCAAAACCTGTGAGATTACCCAGGGAGATTGCTGAGAATGAAAGGAGTGGTGCCTGGAGAAATCCAGGGAAACCAGAAGAGAACAGAAGACCTTCCTTCTGGAAGACCCCCAGAAGGAAGGGTTGAGGTGCTGGAGAAGAACCTGAGGGCACAGAACTAGGACGTCCCAGTTGGAGGGGATTTCAGCCCCGTGGAAGGTGGGATTTCATAATACAGATAGGGGGTGTCCTTCAAGAAAAAGGAGTACTAAGAAGCCATGCTCTCTTTCTATTTCTCTCTCTCTCTGTTAAAAATTTTCTTTTTGTAGGCACATAGATCACAGTTACCTAAAAGTAAAACAGCTTTTGAGTGACTTATTGTGATAGAAGAAAAGAAGAGGAGACAAAAAGAACTATCATTTACTGAGGGTCTACTATGTGCCACTATTCTGCCCTGAGGGCTGAAAATATCTTTATTTCTGCCCTTTCCCACAACTTCTGGAGTATCTAATGTTAAGAGATAAAACCAATCACACTCTTTATTTTCAAATGTACAGTCACATTATTTTTGTATAGTCACCCTCTAGTGTTCTCAAATAGTAGGTCTTATTCTAAGTAGTTTTTTTGTACCTATTAGCCATCCCTACCTCCCCCATGCATCAAAACATCTCATACATCCAGTACATATATACATCTTTTATGTATCCACAAAAATTAAAAATTAAAATAAAGAGATAAAACAAAGGTTTACAGAGGGTGAGTCACTCACCCAAGCCAAAGTCAATTCAAGAAGACAGACTACCTCTGTGAAATCAGTTTCTCTCCTTGCTCCATGCCTCTTAAAAAAAAAAAAAAAAAAAAAAAAA